>NW_026577906.1:2100000-2227618 GCF_029407905.1 Bubalus kerabau
GTCCTCAAGAGGCGTTGAAGAAGGACTCTCGAGGTCTTTCTTGGGTTGCGGCGGGAAACCCTCGTTTCCCTCGACTTCTGCAGCGGACCTTAGGGAACTTCCCACGGTGCCTCTGAGAGGTGAGGGATGCTGTGTAGTTGGCAGGGCCTCTCGGGACTCTGCTGGGTTCGGCGCAATGGAAGAGGGCCTCATCTCGAGGGGAGGCAGGAACCTCAGGCTTCCTCTCGGTTTCGGACTCTGACTGCACGGTCCCTGCAGTGTTGGGACAGGAGAGTCATGCCTCGTCTTGTCTGAGGAATGGAATTCTGGTTACCTCTCGAGTTGTTCCGGGAGTCTCAGGCCCCTTGTCGAGCTGTGTGTAGACCCTGCGGGTTTTTCCGGATGATGCACGGGGGTGTCAGTGCCCCTTCGTGTTGTGCCTTCACCCACAGGGTTGCCTTCGAAGAGGTGTCCGGGCATCGGGTTCTTATCAAGAGCGGACCGGAAAATCGGGGTCGTTCGGCACGTGGCACCTCACACGTGGCTAGTCTCGAATTTCCTCCTGAGACCGGCCTCATCCTGAGGTGCGCCAGGAAGGCCGGGAACCCCTTCCAGACAAAGCAGGGGAATCGACTCTCCTGTCGCGATCAGGAGGGGAGAAGGGGCTCAGATGAAGTGGTGCCGGGACCCTCGGTGTTCCCCTCGAGGGAACCCAGCGTGTCGGGGAACTTTTGCGGTCGCATCAAGGGTGTCAAGTACCGTTTCGCACTTAAGGACGGAATATGGGACTTCCCTGGAGACACCAGGAACTTCGGTGTTCCCTTGGAGTGAGACCGGTATGTTGGGGAACTTTGGGGTCGCATCAAGGGTGCCAAGTAGCATTTCGAACTTTAAGATGGAACGTGGGACTTCTCTTGAGACTCTAGCTGGCAAGGGCCTCATATTGGGATGAAGGGGGAACCACATGGTTTTTAAGACTTGAGGCTGAATTCTCGAATTACGATGGGAAATTCAGACTTCCTCTTGTGTTGACCGTGGGAAGACCAATCTTCCATTCAAATTGTGAGGGAGAGATGGAGGTTGCTCTCGAGTCACTGTAGGGCAAAATAGACCTCATCTAGGCTTGTGTCTAGGACAAAATGTTCCACTCCAGGGGCGACAGGGATCTCGGGGTTGCATTCCAAACTCACCCGGGGAGTCAGGCCTCGTCTCCAGGGAAGCAAAGGACTCCGCTCTCCTCTCGAGTCGCACCGGGTATTTCTTGGACCCAACTGAGTGGCCTAAAGGGAGTCAATACTCCTGTGAAGTTTGGAGAGAGGACCAGGAATTGCTCTCCAGGTCAGGCAGGAAAAGAAGGCCCCCATCTCTCCTTGACGGGGGCATCTTGTGGTTTTTCTCAAACTGCGGCGCCAGTGTGGGTTTTCTCACGAGGTACGATGGGGTACTCAGGGAGCCTCTTGTGTGGTACTAGGGAAGTCAGTTTTCCTGCTTGTGGCGAGGGGAGCGCGTCCTTGCTCTGGAGTCATGGTAGGGGAATCGGGCATCAAGAGACGTTGAAAAAGGACTCTCCAAGTCTTTCTCGGGTTACTTCAGGAAACTCTGGGTTCCCTCGACTTGTGCCAGTGACCTCAGGTAGCTTCTCACGGAGCCTCTGAGAATTCAGGGATACTGTGGTGTTGGGAGGGGCCTCTCGGGACACCACTGAGTTTGGTTCAATGGAAGAGGGCCTCTTCTCTAGTTGAGGCAGGAACCTCAGGGTTCCTCTCCATTTCTCACTCCAATTGCAGGGGCCCTGAAGAGTTGGGACAGGAGAGTAAGGCCTCGTCTTGTGTGAAGGAATGCAACTTCACTTGCCTCTCGAGTTGTTCACGAGGTGACAGTCCACATTTGGAGCTGTGAGTGGAATCTGCGGGTTTTTCCAGACGATGCATGGGGATGTCAGTGTCCCTTCGTGTTGTGCCTTCATCCACAGGGTTGCCTTCGAAGAGATGTCCGGGCGTCAGGTTCTTATCTAGAGTGGACCGGGAATTCGGGATCTTTCAGCATATGGCACCAACCATGAGGCTACTTTTCGAATTTCCTCATGAGACCGGCCTCATCCGGAGGTTCGCGGGGAACGTCGGGAACCCCTTGCAGACAAAACATGGGAATCGACCCTTCTGTCGCGATCAGGAGGGGTGAAGGGGCTCACAGGAAGTGGTGCCGTGAACTTTGGTGTTTCCCTCGAGTGAGACCGGTATGTCAGGGAACTTTGGGGGTCGCATCAAGGGTGCCAAGTACCGTTTTGTACTTCAGGATGGAACGTGGGACTTCTCTTGATACGCTGTAGCGGCCAAGGGCCTCATCTTGCGATGACGGGGGAGCCACGTGGTTTTTCTCGAGTTGCGGCGGGATTCTCGAGTTACGACGGGGATTTCAGGCTTCCTCTTGTGTTGGGCCAGGGAAGTCCAATCATCCATTCGAGTTGCGAGGGAGAGCTGGGGGTTGCGCTCGAGTCACTGCAGGGCAAAGGAGACCTCATCTAGGCTTGTGTCCAGGACCTAATGTTCCTCTCCAAGGGCCACAGGGATCTCAGGTTTGCATTCCAGGCTCACCCAGGGAGTCAGGCCTCATGTCGAAGGGAAGCAAAGGACTCCGCTCTCCTTTCGAGTCGCGACGGGCACCTCTTGGAGCCCACTTTGTGGCCTAAAGGGAGTCAAGCCTCCTGTGAAGTTTGGAGAGAGGACTTGGGACTGCTCTCCAGGCCATGCAGGAAAAGATGGCCCTCATCTCGCGATGACGGAGGGGTCTTGTGGGTTTTCTCGAGCTGCGGCGCCAGTGTGGGGTTTCACACGAGGTAGGACGGGGAGCTCAGGGAGCCTCTCGTGTGGTGCCAGGGAAGTCAGGTCTCCATGTGCGTGGCGAGGGGGAGCGCATTATTGCTCTCGAGCTATGGTAGGGGAATCTGACCTCAAGACGCATTGAAGAAGGACTCTCGAGGTCTTTCTTCGGTTGTGGCAGGAAACTCTTATTTCCCTCGACTTTTGCCGGTGGCCTCAAGGAGCTTCTCAGAATGCCTATGAGAAGTCAGGGATACTGTGGAGATGGGAGGGGCCTCTCGGGACTCCGCTGGCGTTGTCGCAATGGAAGAGGGCCTTATCTCGAGGGGAGGCAGGAACCTCAGGCTTCCTCTCTGTTTCTGACTCCGACCCTCCGACCTCAGAGTCCCTGCAGAGTTGGGAGCGGAGAGTTAGGCCTCGTATTGTCTGAGGAAGGGAACTCCGCTTGCCTCTAGAGTTGCTCAGGGGGTCTCAGGCCCCTCTTCGAGCTGTGTGTGGAACCCACGGGTGTTTCTGGACGATGCACGGGAGTGTCAGTGCCCCTTCGTGTTGTGCCATCACCCACAGGGTTGCCTTCGAAGAGGTGTCCGTGCAACGGGTTCTTCTCAAGAGTGGACCGGGAAATCGAGGTCGATCGGCATGTGGCACCACCCCCGTGGCTCATCTCGAATTTCCTTGTGCGGACGGCCTCATCCTGAGATGCGCCGGGAAGGCCGGGAATCCCTTCCAGACCACGCAGGGGAATCGCCTCTCCTGTCGCGATCAGGAGGGGAGAAGGGGCTCAGAGGAAGCGGTGCCGGGACCCTCGGTGTTCCCCTCGAGGGAACCCGGCGTGTCGGGGGACTTTTGGGGGTCGCAGGAAGGCTGTCAGGGACCGTTTCGCCCTTCAGGGCGGAACAGGGGCTTCCCTTAAAACGCCGTGGCGGGCAAGGGCCTCATCTTGCCAAGAGGTGGGAACCACGTGGTTTTTCTCGAGTTGCGGCGGGATTCTCGAGTTACGACGGGGATCTCAGCCTTCCCCTTGGGTTGGCCCTGGGAAGCCAAATCTTCCCCTCGGGTTGCGAGGGAAAGCTGGGGGTTGCGCTCGAGTCACTGCAGGGCCGAAGAGACCTCACCTAGGCGTGTGTCCGGGACCTAATATTCCTCTCCAGGGAAGGCAGGGATCTCGGGGTTGCATTCCAGGCTCCCCCGGGGAGTCAGGCCTCGTCTTGAGGGGAAGCCAAGGACTCCGCTCTCCTCTCGAGTCGCGACGCGGGTCTCTTGGAGCCCCCTGAGCGGCCTCAAGGGAGTCCAGCCTCCTCTTCCGTTTGGAGAGAGGACCGGGATTGCTCTCCAGGCCATGCAGGAAAAGAAGGCCCTCAGCTCGCGAGGACGGGGCGTCTCAGGGGTTTTCTCGAGCTGCGGCGCCAGTGTGGGGTGTCTCATGAAGTACCACGGGGATCTCAGGGAGCCTCTTGTGTGGCGCCAGGAAAATCCAGTATTCCATTCGAGTTGCAAGTTAGAACTGGGGATTGCTCTCCAGTCACTGCAGGGCAAAATAGACCTCATCTACGCTTGTGTCCAGGACCTAGTGTTCCACTACTGGGCCAACAGAGATCTCAGGGTTGCATTCTCGACTCACCCGGAGAGTCAGGCCTCGTCTTGAGGGGCAAAAAAGGACTCCGCTCTCCTGTCGAGTCGCGACGGGTATCTCTTGGAGCCCACTGCGTGGCGTAAAGGGAGTGAAGCCTCCTATGGAGTTTGGAGAGATGACTCGGGATTGTTTTCCTGGCCATGCAGGAAAAAAGGCCCTCATCTCGCGATGACGGGGGCATCTCGTGGGTTTTCTCCAGCTGCGGCGCCAGTATCAGATTTCTCACGAGGTACAACAGGGAGCTCAGAGAGCCTCTCGTGTGGTGCTAGGGACGTCAGGTCTCCGTGCGTGTGGTGAAGGGGAGTGCGTGATTGCTCTCGAGTCATAGTAGGCGAATCGGGCCTCAAGACGCATTGAAGAAAGACTCTTGAGGTCTTTCTCGGGTTGCGGCAGGGAACCCTGGGTTCCCTCGATTTGTGTCGGTGACCTCAGGCAACTTCTAAGGGTGCCTCTGAGAAGTCAGGGACACTGTGGATTTGGGAGGGGCCCTTCGTTACTCAACTGGGTTTGGTGCAATCGAAGAGGGCCTCATCTCGAATGGAGGCAGGAACGTCAGGGGTCCTCTCCATTTCTGACTAGGGTCGCAGGGTACCTGCAGAGTATGGACAAGAGAGTCACGCCTCGTCTTCTGTGGAGGAATGGATTTCCCCTTGCCTTTAGAGTTGTTCACGGAGTGACAGGCCACTTGTTGAGCTGAGTGTGGAACCTGCGGGGTTTTCCGGACGATGCACGGGGGTGTCAGTGCCCCTTCGTGTTGTGCCTTTATCCACAGGGTTGCCTTCAAAGAGGTTTCCGGGCATCGGGTTCTTTTCAAGAGCGTACCGGAAAATTGGGGTCTTTCAGCATGTGGTACCACCCACGAGGCTACGTCTCGAATTTCCTCGGGATACCGGCCTCATCCTGAGGTGCGCCGGGAAGGTCGGGAACCCCTTGCAGACAAAGCAGGGGAATCGACCCACCGCTCGCGATCAGAAGGGGAGAAGGGGCTCAGATGAAGTGGTGCCGGGAACCTCGGTGGTCCCCTCGAGTGAGACCGGTATGTCACGGCACTTTTGAGGTCGCATCAAGGCTGCCAAGTACAGTTTCGCACTTCAAGACGGAACGTGGGAATTCTCTGGAGATGCTCTAGCGGGCAAGGGCCTCATATTGCGATGACGAGGGAAACACGTGGTTTTTCTCGAGTTGAGGCGGGATTCTCGAGTTACAACGGGGAATTCAGGCTTCCTCTTGTGTTGGCCCAGGAAGTCCAATCTTCCATTCAACTTGTCAGAGAGAGCTGGGGGTTGCTCTCGAGTCACTTCAGGGCAAAGAGTCCTCATCTAGGCTTGGGTCCAGGACGTAATGTTCCTCTCCAGGGGCGACAGGGATATCGGGGTCGCATTCCAGTCTCACCCGGTGGGTCACGCCTCGTCTCGAGTGGAAGCAAAGGACTCCACTATCCTCTCGAGTCGCGACACGTAACTCTTGGAGCCCAATGAGTGGCCTAAAGGGAGTCAAGAGTCCTGTGTAGCTTCGACAGAAGGTTCACGCTTGATCTGCATACCATGCAGTTAAAGATGGCCCTCCTCTCGAGATGATGGGGGCGTCTCATGGGTTTTCTCGAGCTGCGGCGCCAGAGTGGGGTTTCTCACGAGATATGATGGGGAGTTCAGGGAGCCTCTTGTGCAGCGCCAGAGAAGCCTGACTCCATGCGTGTGGCCAGGCACATCGCGTCATTGCTCTCGAGTCATGGGAGGGACTAGGGCCTCAGGAGGCATTTAAGAAGGACTCTCAAGGTCTTTCTTGGGTTGGGGCGGGAAACACTCGTTTCCCTCGACCTCTACAGGGGACCTTAGGGAACTTCCCAGGTGCCTCTGAGAGGTGAGGGATACTGAGGAGTTAGAGGGGCCTCTCGGGACTCCACTAGGTTTGACGAAATGAAAGAGGGCCTCATCTCGATTGGAGGCAGGAACCTCAGGCTTCCTCTCCATTTCTGACTCCGACCGCAGGGTCCCTGCAGAGTTGGGACAGGAGAGTCAGGCCTCGTCTTGTCTGAGTAACGGAACTCTGCTTGCCTCTCGAGTCGTTCAGGGGGTCTCAGGGCCCTTGACAAGCTGTGTGTGGAACCTGCGGGTGTTTCCAGAAGATGCATGGGGGTGTCAGTGCCCCTTCGTTTTGTGCCTTCCCCCACAGGGTTGCCTTCAAAGAGGTGTCCGGGCATCGGGTTCATTTCAAGAGCGGACCGGGAAATCGGGGTCATTCGGCATGTGGCACCAACCACGTGGCTCATCTCGAATTTCCTCATGAGACCAGCATCATCCTGAGGTGCGCCAGGAAGGCCGGGAACCCCTTCCACACAAAGTAGGGGAATCGATTCTCCTGTCGCGATCAGGAGGGGAGATGGGGCTCAGATGAAGTGGTGCCGGGACCCTCGGTGTTCCACTCGAGGGAACCCGGCGTTTCAGGGAACTTTAGGTGTCGCATCAAGGGAGCCAAGTACCGTTTCCCACTTCAGGACGGAACATGGGACTTCCCTGGAGACGCTGTAGCGGGCAAGGGCCTCATCCTGTGAAGACGTTGGAACCACGTCGTTTTTCTTGAGTTGCATCGGGATTCTCGAAAACGACAGGAATTTCAGGTCTCTCTTGGGTTGGCCCTGGGAAGCCCAATCTTCAATTCGAGTTGCGATGGAAAGCTGGGGGTTCTGCTCGAGTCACTACAGGGCCAAAGAGACCTCATCGAGGCGTGTGTCCAGGACCTAATATTCCTCTCAAGGGAAGACAGGGATCCAGGGTTTCCATTCCAGACTCCCCCGGGGAGTCAGGACTCGCCTGGAGGGGAAGCAAAGGACTCCGCTTTCCTCTCAAGTCGCGACACGGATCTCTTGGAGCCCACTGAGTGGACTCAAGGGTGTCGAGCCTCCTCTTCAGTTTGGAGAGAGGACTCGGGATTGCTCTCCAGGCCAGGCAGGAAAAGAAGGCCCTCATCTCGCGATGACGGGGGCGTCTCATGGGTTTCCTCAGGCTGCTGCGCCCATGGGGGTTTTCTCAGGAGGCACGACGAGGACCTCAGGGAGCCTCTCGTGCGGCGCCAGGGAAGTCAGGTCTCCATGCGCATGGCGAGGGGGAGCTGGTCATCACTCTCGAGTCATGGGAAGCGGCTAGGTCCTCAAGAGGCGTTGAAGAAGGACTCTCGAGGTCTTTCTTGGGTTGCGGCGGGAAACCCTCGTTTCCCTCGACTTCTGCAGCGGACCTTAGGGAACTTCCCACGGTGCCTCTGAGAGGTGAGGGATGCTGTGTAGTTGGCAGGGCCTCTCGGGACTCTGCTGGGTTCGGCGCAATGGAAGAGGGCCTCATCTCGAGGGGAGGCAGGAACCTCAGGCTTCCTCTCGGTTTCGGACTCTGACTGCACGGTCCCTGCAGTGTTGGGACAGGAGAGTCATGCCTCGTCTTGTCTGAGGAATGGAATTCTGGTTACCTCTCGAGTTGTTCCGGGAGTCTCAGGCCCCTTGTCGAGCTGTGTGTAGACCCTGCGGGTTTTTCCGGATGATGCACGGGGGTGTCAGTGCCCCTTCGTGTTGTGCCTTCACCCACAGGGTTGCCTTCGAAGAGGTGTCCGGGCATCGGGTTCTTATCAAGAGCGGACCGGAAAATCGGGGTCGTTCGGCACGTGGCACCTCACACGTGGCTAGTCTCGAATTTCCTCCTGAGACCGGCCTCATCCTGAGGTGCGCCAGGAAGGCCGGGAACCCCTTCCAGACAAAGCAGGGGAATCGACTCTCCTGTCGCGATCAGGAGGGGAGAAGGGGCTCAGATGAAGTGGTGCCGGGACCCTCGGTGTTCCCCTCGAGGGAACCCAGCGTGTCGGGGAACTTTTGCGGTCGCATCAAGGGTGTCAAGTACCGTTTCGCACTTAAGGACGGAATATGGGACTTCCCTGGAGACACCAGGAACTTCGGTGTTCCCTTGGAGTGAGACCGGTATGTTGGGGAACTTTGGGGTCGCATCAAGGGTGCCAAGTAGCATTTCGAACTTTAAGATGGAAGGTGGGACTTCTCTTGAGACTCTAGCTGGCAAGGGCCTCATATTGGGATGAAGGGGGAACCACATGGTTTTTAAGACTTGAGGCTGAATTCTCGAATTACGATGGGAAATTCAGACTTCCTCTTGTGTTGACCGTGGGAAGACCAATCTTCCATTCAAATTGTGAGGGAGAGATGGAGGTTGCTCTCGAGTCACTGTAGGGCAAAATAGACCTCATCTAGGCTTGTGTCTAGGACAAAATGTTCCACTCCAGGGGCGACAGGGATCTCGGGGTTGCATTCCAAACTCACCCGGGGAGTCAGGCCTCGTCTCCAGGGAAGCAAAGGACTCCGCTCTCCTCTCGAGTCGCACCGGGTATTTCTTGGACCCAACTGAGTGGCCTAAAGGGAGTCAATACTCCTGTGAAGTTTGGAGAGAGGACCAGGAATTGCTCTCCAGGTCAGGCAGGAAAAGAAGGCCCCCATCTCTCCTTGACGGGGGCATCTTGTGGTTTTTCTCAAACTGCGGCGCCAGTGTGGGTTTTCTCACGAGGTACGATGGGGTACTCAGGGAGCCTCTTGTGTGGTACTAGGGAAGTCAGTTTTCCTGCTTGTGGCGAGGGGAGCGCGTCCTTGCTCTGGAGTCATGGTAGGGGAATCGGGCATCAAGAGACGTTGAAAAAGGACTCTCCAAGTCTTTCTCGGGTTACTTCAGGAAACTCTGGGTTCCCTCGACTTGTGCCAGTGACCTCAGGTAGCTTCTCACGGAGCCTCTGAGAATTCAGGGATACTGTGGTGTTGGGAGGGGCCTCTCGGGACACCACTGAGTTTGGTTCAATGGAAGAGGGCCTCTTCTCTAGTTGAGGCAGGAACCTCAGGGTTCCTCTCCATTTCTGACTCCAATTGCAGGGTCCCTGAAGAGTTGGGACAGGAGAGTAAGGCCTCGTCTTGTGTGAAGGAATGCAACTTCACTTGCCTCTCGAGTTGTTCACGAGGTGACAGTCCACATTTGGAGCTGTGAGTGGAATCTGCGGGTTTTTCCAGACGATGCATGGGGATGTCAGTGTCCCTTCGTGTTGTGCCTTCATCCACAGGGTTGCCTTCGAAGAGATGTCCGGGCGTCAGGTTCTTATCTAGAGTGGACCGGGAATTCGGGATCTTTCAGCATATGGCACCAACCATGAGGCTACTTTTCGAATTTCCTCATGAGACCGGCCTCATCCGGAGGTTCGCGGGGAACGTCGGGAACCCCTTGCAGACAAAACATGGGAATCGACCCTTCTGTCGCGATCAGGAGGGGTGAAGGGGCTCACAGGAAGTGGTGCCGTGAACTTTGGTGTTTCCCTCGAGTGAGACCGGTATGTCAGGGAACTTTGGGGGTCGCATCAAGGGTGCCAAGTACCGTTTTGTACTTCAGGATGGAACGTGGGACTTCTCTTGATACGCTGTAGCGGCCAAGGGCCTCATCTTGCGATGACGGGGGAGCCACGTGGTTTTTCTCGAGTTGCGGCGGGATTCTCGAGTTACGACGGGGATTTCAGGCTTCCTCTTGTGTTGGGCCAGGGAAGTCCAATCATCCATTCGAGTTGCGAGGGAGAGCTGGGGGTTGCGCTCGAGTCACTGCAGGGCAAAGGAGACCTCATCTAGGCTTGTGTCCAGGACCTAATGTTCCTCTCCAAGGGCCACAGGGATCTCAGGTTTGCATTCCAGGCTCACCCAGGGAGTCAGGCCTCATGTCGAAGGGAAGCAAAGGACTCCGCTCTCCTTTCGAGTCGCGACGGGCACCTCTTGGAGCCCACTTTGTGGCCTAAAGGGAGTCAAGCCTCCTGTGAAGTTTGGAGAGAGGACTTGGGACTGCTCTCCAGGCCATGCAGGAAAAGATGGCCCTCATCTCGCGATGACGGAGGGATCTTGTGGGTTTTCTCGAGCTGCGGCGCCAGTGTGGGGTTTCACACGAGGTAGGACGGGGAGCTCAGGGAGCCTCTCGTGTGGTGCCAGGGAAGTCAGGTCTCCATGTGCGTGGCGAGGGGGAGCGCATTATTGCTCTCGAGCTATGGTAGGGGAATCTGACCTCAAGACGCATTGAAGAAGGACTCTCGAGGTCTTTCTTCGGTTGTGGCAGGAAACTCTTATTTCCCTCGACTTTTGCCGGTGGCCTCAAGGAGCTTCTCAGAATGCCTATGAGAAGTCAGGGATACTGTGGAGATGGGAGGGGCCTCTCGGGACTCCGCTGGGGTTGTCGCAATGGAAGAGGGCCTTATCTCGAGGGGAGGCAGGAACCTCAGGCTTCCTCTCTGTTTCTGACTCCGACCCTCCGACCTCAGGGTCCCTGCAGAGTTGGGAGCAGAGAGTTAGGCCTCGTCTTGTCTGAGGAAGGGAACTCCGCTTGCCTCTCGAGTTGCTCAGGGGGTCTCAGGCCCCTCTTCAAGCTGTGTGTGGAACCCACGCGTGTTTCTGGACAATGCACGGGAGTGTCAGTGCCCCTTCGTGTTGTGCCATCACCCACAGGGTTGCCTTCGAAGAGGTGTCCGTGCAACGGGTTCTTCTCAAGAGTGGACCGGGAAATCGAGGTCGATCGGCATGTGGCACCACCCCCGTGGCTCATCTCGTATTTCCTTGTGCGGACGGCCTCATCCTGAGATGCGCCGGGAAGGCCGGGAATCCCTTCCAGACCACGCAGGGGAATCGACACTCCTGTCGCCATCAGGAGGGGAGAAGGGGCTCAGATGAAGTGGTGTCGGGACCCTCGGTGTTTCCCTCGAGGGAACTCGGTGTGTCGGGGAAATTCTGGGGGTCGCATGAAAGGTGTCAGGTACCGTTTGGCACTTCAGGACAGAAACTGGGACTTCCCTTGAGACGCCATAGCGGGCAAGAGGCTCATCTTGCAAAGACGTAGGAACCACGTGGTTTTCTCGAGTTGCCGCGGGATTCTCGAGTTACGACGGGGATCTCAGGCTTCCCCTTGGGTTGGCCCTGGGAAGCCCAATCTTCCCCTCGAGTGAGAGGGAAAGCTGGGGGTTGCGCTCGAGTCACTGCAGGGCCGAAGAGACCTCACCTAGGCGTGTGTCTGGGACCTAATATTCCTCTCCAGGGAAGGCAGGTATCTCGGGGTTGCACTCCAGGCTCCCCCGGGGAGTCAGGCCTCGTCTCGAGGGGAAGCCAAGGACTCCGCTCTCCTCTCGAGTCGCGACGCGGGTCTCTTGGAGCCCCCTGAGCGGCCTCAAGGGAGTCCAGCCTCCTCTTCCGTTTGGAGACAGGACACGGGATTGCTCTCCAGGCCATGCAGGAAAAGAAGGCCCTCAGCTCGCGAGGACGGGGGCGTCTCAGGGGTTTCCTCGAGCTGCGGCGCCCGTGGGGGTTTTCTCCCGAGGCACGACGAGGATCTCAGGGAGCCTCTCGTGCGGCGCCAGGGAAGTCAGGTCTCCATGAGCGTGGCGAGGGGGAGCGCGTCCTGGCTCTCGAGTCACGGGAGGGGACTAGGGCCTCGAGACGCGTTGAAGAAGGACTCTCGAGGTCTTTCTCGGGGGGCGGCGGGAAACCCTCGTGTCCCTCGCCTTCTGCCGGGGACCTTAGGGAACTTCCCAGGGTGCCTCTGAGAGGCGAGGGATCCTGTGGAGGTGGCGGGGCCCCTCGGGACTCCGCTGGGTCTGGCGCAACGGAAGAGGGCCTCACCTCGAGGGGAGGCAGGCACCTCAGGCTTCCTCTGCGTTTCGGACTCCGACCGCAGGGTCCCTGCAGAGTTGGGACAGGAGAGTCAGGCCTCATCTTGTCTGAGGAAGGGAACCCCGCTGGCCTCTCGAGTTGCTCAGGGGGTCTCAGGCCCCTCGTCGAGCTGTGTGTGGAACCCGCGGGTCTTTGCGGACGATGCACGGGGGTGGCAGAGCCCCTTCGTGTTGTGCCTTCACCCACAGGGTTGCCTTCGAAGAGGGGTCCGGGCCTCGGGTCCTTCTCAAGGGCGGACCGGGGAACCGGGGGCGTTCGGCATGTGGCCCCACCCACGTGGCTCGTCTCGAATTTCCTCGTGAGACCGGCCTCATCCTGAGGTGCGCCGGGAAGGCCGGGAACCCCTTCCAGACCACGCAGGGGAATCGCCTCTCCTGTCGCGATCAGGAGGGGAGAAGGGGCTCAGAGGAAGCGGTGCCGGGACCCTCGGTGTTCCCCTCGGGGGACCCCGGCGTGTCGGGGGACTTTTGGGGGTCGCAGGAAGGCTGTCAGGGACCGTTTCGCCCTTCAGGGCGGAACAGGGGACTTCCCTTGAGACGCCGTCGCGGGCAAGGGCCTCATCTTGCGAAGAGTTGGGAACCACGTGGTTTTTCTCGAGTTGCGGCGGGATTCTCGAGTTACGACGGGGATCTTAGGCTTCCTCTTGGGTTGGCCCTGGGAAGCCCAATCTTCCCCTCCAGTTGCGAGGGAAAGCTGGGGGTTGCACTCGAGTCACTGCAGGGCCCAAGAGACCTCACCACGGCGTGTGTCCGGGACCTAATATTCCTCTCCAGGGAAGGCAGAGATCTCGGGGTTGCATTTCATGCTCCCCCGGGGAGTCAGGCCTCGTCTCGAGGGGAAGCCAAGGACTCCGCTCTCCCCTCGAGTCGCGATGCGGGTCTCTGGTAGCCCCCTGAGCGGCCTCAAGGGAGTCCAGCCTCCTCTTTATTTTGGAGACAGGACCCGGGATTGCTCTCCAGGGCATGCAGGAAAAGAAGGCCCTCTGCTCGCGAGGATGCGGTGTCTCAGGGGTTTCCACAAGCTGTGGCGCCCCTAGGGGTTTTCTCCCTAGGCATGACGAGGATCTCAGGAAGCCTCTCGTGCGGCGCCAGGGAAGTCAGGTCTCCATGCGCGTGGCGAGGGGGAGCGCGTCCTGGCTCTCGAGTCATGGGAGGGGACTAGGGCCTCGAGACGCGTTGAAGAAGGACTCTCGAGGTCTTTCTCGGGGGGCGGCAGGAGACCCTCGTTTCCCTCGCCTTCTGCCGGGGACCTTAGGGAACTTCCCAGGGTGCCTCTGAGAGGCGAGGGATCCTGTAGAGGTGGCGGGGCCTCTCGGGACTCTGCTGGGTCTGGCGCAAAGAAAGAGGGCCTCACCCGAAGGGAGGCAGGAAGCCCAGGCTTCCTCTCCGTTTCGGATTCCGACCGTAGGGTCCCTGCAGAGTTGGGACAGGAGAGTCAGGCCTCATCTTGTCTGAGGAAGGGAACCCCGCTGGCCTCTCGAGTTGTTCAGAGGGCCACAGGCCCCTCGTCGAGTTGTGTGTGGAACCCGCGGTTGTTTCCGGACGATGCACGGGGGTGTCAGTGCCGCTTCGGGCTGTGCCTTCACCCACAGGGTTGCCTTCGAAGAGGGGTCGGTCATCGGGTTCTTCTCAAGAGCTGACCGGGGAATCGGGCTCGTTCGGCATGTGGCACCACCCACGTGGCTCGTCTCGAATGTCCTCGTGTGACCGGCCTCCTCTTGAGGTGCGCCGGCAAGTCCGGGAACCCCTTCCAGACCACGCAGGGGAATCGCCTCTCCTGTCGCGATCAGGAGGGGAGAAGGGGCTCAGAGGAAGCGGTGCCGGCACCCTCGGTGTTCCACTCGAGGGAACCCGGCGTATCGGGGAACTTTTTGGGGTCGCATGAAGGCTGTCAGGTTCCGTTTCGCCCTTCAGGGCGGAACAGGGGACTTCCCTTGAGACGCCGTCACGGGCAAGTGCCTCATCTTGCCAAGAGGTGGGAACCACGTGGTTTTTCTCGAGTTGCGGCGGGATTCTCATGTTACGACAGGGGATTACAGGCTTCCTCTTGTGTCGGCCCTGGGTAACCCAACCTTCTATTCTACTGGCGAGGGAAAGCTGGGGGTTGCGCTCGAGTCACTGCAGGGCCAAAGAGACCTCATCTAGGCGTGTGTCCAGGACCTAATGCTCCTCTCCAGGGAAGACAAGGATCTCGGGGTTGCATCCCATGCTCCCCCGGGGAGTCAGGCCTCGCCTCGAGAGGAAGCAAAGGACTCCGCTCTCCTCCCGAGTCGCGACGCTGATATCTTGCTGCCCCCTGAGTGGCCTCAAGGGCGTCCAGCCTCCTCTTCACTTTTGAGAGAGGACTCCTGATTGCTCTCCAGGCCAGGCAGGAAAAGACGGCCCTCACCTCGCGAGGACGGTGGCCTCTCAGGGGTTTCCTCGAGCTGCGGCACCCGTGGGGGTTTTCTCCCGAGGCACGACGAGGATCTCAGGGAACCTCTCGTTCGGCGCCAGGGAAGTCATGTCTCCATGCACGTGGCGAGAAGGAGCGCGTCATTGTTCTCGAGTCATGGGAGGGGACTAGGGCCTCAAGACGCGTTGAAGAAGGACTCTCGATGTCTTTCTCGGGTTGCAGCGGGAAACCCTCGTTTCCCCCGACTTTTGTCGGGGACCTGAGGGAACTTCCCAGGGTGCCTATGAGAGGTGAGGGTCGCTGTGGTGTTGGTGGGGCCTCTCGGGACTCCACTGGGTTTGTCGCAATGGAAGAGGGCCTCATCTCGAGTGGAGTCAGGAACCTCAGTCTTCCTCTCCAATTCTGACTCTGATCGTAGTGTCCCTGCAGAGTTGGGACAGGAGAGTCAGGCTATGTCTTTTCTGAGGAATGGAACTCCACTTGCCTCTTGAGTTGTTCATGGGGTTTCAGGCCCCTTGTCAAACTGTGTGTGAAATCTGCAGGTTTTTCCAGACGATGCATGGGGGTGTCAGTGACCCTTCGTTTTGTGTCTTCATCCACAGGGTTGCCTTCGAAGAGGTGTCCGGGCATCGTGTTCTTATGAAGAGCGGACTGGGAAATCGGGGTCGTTCAGCATTTGGCACCACCCACGTGGCTAATCTCGAATTTCCTCATGAAACCGGCCTCATCCTGAGGTGTGCCGCGAAGGTCATGAAACCCTTCCAGACAAAGCAGAGGATTCGACCCTCCTGTGGCAATCAGGAGGAGAGAAGTGGCTCAGATGAAGTGCTGCTGGGAACCTCGGTGTTTCCCTCAAGTGAGACAGGTATGTCGGGTAACTTTTGGGGTCGCATAACGCGTTCCAAGTACCGTTTCTCTCTTCAAATTGGAACGTGGGACTTCTCTTGGGGTGCTCCAGCGGGCAAGGACCTCATCTTGGAATGACTGGGGAACCACTTGGTTTTTCTCTAGTTGCGGTGGGATATTTGAGTTACCATAGGGAATTCATGCTTCCTCTTGTGTTGGCCCACAAAAGTCTTATCTTCCATTCGAGATTCGAGGAAGAGCTGGAGGTGCGCTCTAGTCACTGAAGGCAAAAGAGACCCCACCAAGGCTTGTGTGCAGGACCTAATGTTCATGTCAAGGGGCGACAGGAATCTCGGGGTTGCATTCCAGACTCACCCTGGAGTCAGGCCTCGTCTCGAGGGGAAGCAGAGGACTCTGCTCTCCTCTCGAGTCGGACGGGTATGTCTTGGAGCCCACTGAGTGGCTTAAAGGGAGTCAAACCTCCTCTGGTGTTTGGAGGGAGGACACGGGATTGCTCTCCAGGCAATGCAGGAAATGAAGGCCCTCGTCTCCCGATGACTGGGGCGTCTCGTAGGTTTTCTCGAGCTGTGGCGCTAGTGTGGGGTTTCTCACGAAGTAAGACTGGGAGCTCAGTGAGCCTCTCATGTGGTGCCAGGGCAGTCAGGTCTCTATGCACGTGGTGAGAGGGAGCCCGTCATTGTTCTCGAGTCATGGTAGGGGAATTGGGCCTGAAAACGTGTTAAAGAAGGACTCTCGAGGTCTTTCTTGGGTTGAAGCAGGAAACCCTGGGTTCCATCGACTTGTGCCAGTGACCTCAGGAAGCTTCTCAGCGTGCCTCTGAGAAGTCAGGGTCACTGTGGAGTTGGGAGGGGCCTCTTGGAACTCCACTGGGTTTGGTGCAATGGAAGAGGGCCTCATGACAAGTTGAGGCAGGAACCTCAGGGTTCCTCTCCTGGCTTCGAATGCGCCGGATCTGACTCGGATCGCAGAGTCCCTGCAGAGCTGGGACAGGAGAGTCAGGCCTCGTCTTGTGTGGAGGAATGGAACTCCGCTTGACTCTCGCGTTGTTCATGGGGTGACAGGCCACTTGTCGATTTGTATGTGGAACTTGCGGGTTTTTCTGGACGATGCACTGGGGTGTCACTGCCCCTTCGTGTTGTGCCTTGTTCCACAGGATTGCCTTCGAGTTGGGTTCTGCCATCGGGTTCTTATCAAGAGCAGACCAGGGAATCGGGGTCTTTTGGCATGCCGCACCACCCACGAGGCTATGTCTCGAATTTCCTCGTGAGACTGGCCTCATCTTGATGTGCGCCAGGAAGGTCGGGAACGCCTTCCAGACAAAGCAGGGGAATCGAACCTCCTGTCGCGATCAAGAGGGGAGAAGAGTCTCAGATGAAGTGGTGCCGGGAACCTCGGTGTTCTCCTCAAGTGAGACTGGTATGTCGGGGAACTTTTGGGGTCGCATCAAGGGTTCCAAGTAACTTTTCGCTCTTCAATACGGAACGTGGGACTTCTCTTGAGACGCTGTAGCGGGCAAGGGCCTCATCTTTCGATGACGGGGGAACCACGTGGTTTTTCTTGAGTTGGGGCGGGATTCTCGAGTTACAACCGGGAATTCAGGCTTCCTCTTCAACTGGCCCAGGGAAGTCCAGTTTTCATTCGAATTGTGAGTTAGAACTGGGGATTGCTCTCGAGACACTGCAGGGCCAAATAGACCTCATCTAGGCTTGTGTCCAGGACCTAATGTTCCTCTGCTGGGGCGAAAGCGATCTCAGCATTGCATTCTCGACTCACCCGGGGAGTCAGGCCTCGTCTCGAGGGGAAGCCAAGGACACCGCTCTCCTGTCAAGTCGCGACGGGTATATCTTGGAGCTCACTGTGTGGCCTAAAATGAGTCAAGCCTCCTGTGGAGTTTGGAGAGAGGACTCAGGATTGCTCTCCAGGCCATACAGCAAAAGAAGGCCCTCATCTCGTGAGGACTGGGGCATCTCGTGGGTATTCTCGAGCTGTGGCTCCAGTGTGGTGTTGCTCACGAGGTATAATGGGGAGCTCAGGGAGCCTCTCCTGTGGCGCCAGGGAAGTCAGGTTTCTATGCGCGTGGCTAGGGGGAGCGCGTCATTGCTCTCGAGTCATGGTAGGGGAATGGCACCTCAAGACGCGTTGAAGAAGGACTCTCGAGGTCTTTTACGGGTTGGGGCAGGAAACCCTTGGTTCCCTCGACTTGTGCCGGTGATCTCAGGAAGGTCTAAGGGTGCCTCTGAGAAGTCAGGGATACTGTGCAGTTGGGAGGGGTCTCTCGGGACTCCACTGGGTTCGGTGCAATGGAAGAGGGCCTCATCTCGAGTGGAGGCAGGAAACTCATGTTTCCTCTCCTGACTTCCCCTGGGCCAGATCTGACTCGGATCGCAGTTTCGCTGCAGAGTTCGAACAGGAGAGTCAGGCCTCGTCTTGTGTGGAGGAATGGAACTCTGCTTGCCTCTCCAGTTGTTCACGGGGTGACAGGTCACTTCTCGAGCTGTGTGTGGTACCTGCGGGTTTCTCCGGACGATACCCAGGGGTGTCAGTGCCCCTAAGTGTTGTGCCTTCATCAAAAGGGTTATCTTCAAAGAGGTGTCCGGGCATCAGGATCTTATCAAGAGCGGACCGGGAAATCGGGGTCTTTTGGCATGTGTCACCATCCACGTGGCTATGTCTCGAATATCCTCGTGAGACCGGCCTCATCCTGAGATGCACCGGGAAAGGCGGGAACCCCTTCAAGACAAAACAGGGGAATCGACCCTCCTGTCGCGATCAGGAGGGGAGAAGGGGCCCAGATGTAGTGGTGCCAGGAACCTCGGTGTTCTCCTCGAGTCAGACTGGTGTGTCGAGGAACTTTTGAGGTCGCATCAAGGGTGCCAATACCGTTTCGCACTTCAAGACGGAACGTGGGACTTCTCTTGAGACGCTGTAGGGGGCAAGGGCCTCATCTTGGGATGACGGGGGAACCACGTGGCGTTTCTCGAGTTGTGGCGGGATTCTCGAGTTTCGACGGGGAATACAGTCTTCCTCATGTGTTGGGCCAGGGAAGTCCTATCTTCCATTCGAGTTTAAAGGGAGAGCTGAGGATTGCTCTCGAGTCACTGCAGGGCAAAATAGACCTCATCTAGGCTTGTGTCCAGGACTTAATGTTCGTCCCTAGGGGCGACAGGGATCTTGGGGTTGCATACCAGACTCACCCGGGGAATCAGGCCTCATCTCGAGGGGAAGCAAAGAACTCCGCTGTCCTTTTGAGTCGCGATGGGTATCTCTTGGAGCCCACTGTGTGCCCTAAAGGGAGTCAAGCCTCCTGTGGTGTTTGGATAGAGTACTCGGGATTCCTCTCCAGGCCATGCAGGAAAAGAAGGCCCTCATCTCGCGATGATGGCGGCGTCTCGTGGGTTTTCTAGACTGCTGCGCTAGTGCCGGGTTTCTGACGAGGTACGAGAGGGAGCTCAGGGAGCCTCTCGTGTGGCGCCAGGGAAGTCAGGTCCCCATGAGATGGCTAGGGGGAGCTCGTCATTGCTCTCAAGTCATGGTAGGGTAATCGGGCCTCAAGACGGGTTGAAGAAGGACTCTCGAGGTCTTTCTCGGGTCACTGCATAAAACCCAGGGTTCCCTTGACTTGTGCCTGCGACCTCAGGGAGCTTCTCAGAGTGCCTCTGAGAAGTCAGGGATACTGTGCAGTTTGGAGGGGCCTCTCGAGACTCCTCTGCATTTGGTGGAATGTAAGAGGGACTCATCTCGAGTTGAAGCAGGAACCTCAGTGTTCCTCTCCATTTCTGACTCAGATCGCAAGGTCCCTGCATGTTGGTACAGGAGAGTCAGGCCTCGTCTTTTCTGGAGGATGGGACTCCTCTTGCCTCTCGAGTTGTTCTCGAGGTGACAGGCCACTTGTCGAGCTGTGTGTGTAACCTGCCCGTTTTTCCGGATGATGCACAGGTGTGTTAGTGCCCCTTCGTGTTGTACCTTCATACTCAAGGCTGCCTTCCAAGAGGTGTCCGAGCATCGGATTCTTATCAAGAGCGGACCGGGAAATTGGAGTCTTTCAGCAAGTGGCACCACCCACAAAGCTACGTATCGAATTTCCCCATGAGAGCGGCCTCATCCTGAGTTGTGCAGGGAAGGTCGGGCCCCCTTGCAGACAAAGCAGGGGAATCGACCCACCGGTCACGATCAGGAGGGGAGAAGGGGCTTAAATGAAGTGGTGCCGGGAACCTCGGTGTTCCCCTTGAGTGAGACCGGCGTGTTGGGGGACTTTTGGGGTCGCATCAAGGGTGCCAAGTACCGTTTCGCATTTCAAGACGGAACCTGGGACATCTTTTGAAACGCTGTAGCGGGCAAGGGCCTCATCTTGCGATGACGGGAGAACCACGTGGTTTTGCTCGAGTTGCGGCGGGATTCTCGAGTTATGACCGGGAATTTAGGCTTCCTCTTGTTGGCCTTGAAATCCAATCTTCCATTCGGGTTGCGAGGGGGAGCTGGGGATTGCGCTAGAGTCACTGCAGGGCAAAAGAGACCTAATCTAGGCTTGTGTCCAGGATCTAACGTTGCTCTCCAGGGGCGACAGGGATCTCGGGTTTGCATTCCAGACTCATCCGGGGAGTCAGTTCTCACCTCGAGGGTAAGCAAAGAATTCCGCTCTCGTCTCGAGTCGCGATGGGTATCTCTTGGAGCCCACTGTGTGTACTAAAGGGAGTCAAGCCTCCTGTGGAGTTTGGAGAGAGGACTCGGGATTGGACTCCAGGCCATGCAGGAAAAGAAGGCCCTCATCTCGAGATGACGGTGGCGTCTCGTGGGTTTTCTCGAGCTGCGGCGCCAGTGTGGGGTGTCTCATGAAGTACCACGGGGATCTCAGGGAGCCTCTTGTGTGGCGCCAGGAAAATCCAGTATTCCATTCGAGTTGCAAGTTAGAACTGGGGATTGCTCTCCAGTCACTGCAGGGCAAAATAGACCTCATCTACGCTTGTGTCCAGGACCTAGTGTTCCACTACTGGGCCAACAGAGATCTCAGGGTTGCATTCTCGACTCACCCGGAGAGTCAGGCCTCATCTTGAGGGGAAAAAAAGGACTCCGCTCTCCTGTCGAGTCGCGACGGGTATCTCTTGGAGCCCACTGCGTGGCGTAAAGGGAGTGAAGCCTCCTATGGAGTTTGGAGAGATGACTCGGGATTGTTTTCCTGGCCATGCAGGAAAAAAGGCCCTCATCTCGCGATGACGGGGGCATCTCGTGGGTTTTCTCCAGCTGCGGCGCCAGTATCAGATTTCTCACGAGGTACAACAGGGAGCTCAGAGAGCCTCTCGTGTGGTGCTAGGGACGTCAGGTCTCCGTGCGTGTGGTGAAGGGGAGTGCGTGATTGCTCTCGAGTCATAGTAGGCGAATCGGGCCTCAAGACGCATTGAAGAAAGACTCTTGAGGTCTTTCTCGGGTTGCGGCAGGGAACCCTGGGTTCCCTCGATTTGTGTCGGTGACCTCAGGCAACTTCTAAGGGTGCCTCTGAGAAGTCAGGGACACTGTGGATTTGGGAGGGGCCCTTCGTTACTCAACTGGGTTTGGTGCAATCGAAGAGGGCCTCATCTCGAATGGAGGCAGGAACGTCAGGGGTCCTCTCCATTTCTGACTAGGGTCGCAGGGTACCTGCAGAGTATGGACAAGAGAGTCACGCCTCGTCTTCTGTGGAGGAATGGATTTCCCCTTGCCTTTAGAGTTGTTCACGGAGTGACAGGCCACTTGTTGAGCTGAGTGTGGAACCTGCGGGGTTTTCCGGACGATGCACGGGGGTGTCAGTGCCCCTTCGTGTTGTGCCTTTATCCACAGGGTTGCCTTCAAAGAGGTTTCCGGGCATCGGGTTCTTTTCAAGAGCGTACCGGAAAATTGGGGTCTTTCAGCATGTGGTACCACCCACGAGGCTACGTCTCGAATTTCCTCGGGATACCGGCCTCATCCTGAGGTGCGCCGGGAAGGTCGGGAACCCCTTGCAGACAAAGCAGGGGAATCGACCCACCGCTCGCGATCAGAAGGGGAGAAGGGGCTCAGATGAAGTGGTGCCGGGAACCTCGGTGGTCCCCTCGAGTGAGACCGGTATGTCACGGCACTTTTGAGGTCGCATCAAGGCTGCCAAGTACAGTTTCGCACTTCAAGACGGAACGTGGGAATTCTCTGGAGATGCTCTAGCGGGCAAGGGCCTCATATTGCGATGACGAGGGAAACACGTGGTTTTTCTCGAGTTGAGGCGGGATTCTCGAGTTACAACGGGGAATTCAGGCTTCCTCTTGTGTTGGCCCAGGAAGTCCAATCTTCCATTCAACTTGTCAGAGAGAGCTGGGGGTTGCTCTCGAGTCACTTCAGGGCAAAGAGTCCTCATCTAGGCTTGGGTCCAGGACGTAATGTTCCTCTCCAGGGGCGACAGGGATATCGGGGTCGCATTCCAGTCTCACCCGGTGGGTCACGCCTCGTCTCGAGTGGAAGCAAAGGACTCCACTATCCTCTCGAGTCGCGACACGTAACTCTTGGAGCCCAATGAGTGGCCTAAAGGGAGTCAAGAGTCCTGTGTAGCTTCGACAGAAGGTTCAAGCTTGATCTGCATACCATGCAGTTAAAGATGGCCCTCCTCTCGAGATGATGGGGGCGTCTCATGGGTTTTCTCGAGCTGCGGCGCCAGAGTGGGGTTTCTCACGAGATATGATGGGGAGTTCAGGGAGCCTCTTGTGCAGCGCCAGAGAAGCCTGACTCCATGCGTGTGGCCAGGCAGATCGCGTCATTGCTCTCGAGTCATGGGAGGGACTAGGGCCTCAAGAGGCATTTAAGAAGGACTCTCAAGGTCTTTCATGGGTTGGGGCGGGAAACACTCGTTTCCCTCGACCTCTACAGGGGACCTTAGGGAACTTCCCAGGTGCCTCTGAGAGGTGAGGGATACTGAGGAGTTAGAGGGGCCTCTCGGGACTCCACTAGGTTTGACGAAATGAAAGAGGGCCTCATCTCGATTGGAGGCAGGAACCTCAGGCTTCCTCTCCATTTCTGACTCCGACCGCAGGGTCCCTGCAGAGTTGGGACAGGAGAGTCAGGCCTCGTCTTGTCTGAGTAACGGAACTCTGCTTGCCTCTCGAGTCGTTCAGGGGGTCTCAGGGCCCTTGACAAGCTGTGTGTGGAACCTGCGGGTGTTTCCAGAAGATGCATGGGGGTGTCAGTGCCCCTTCGTTTTGTGCCTTCCCCCACAGGGTTGCCTTCAAAGAGGTGTCCGGGCATCGGGTTCATTTCAAGAGCGGACCAGGAAATCGGGGTCATTCGGCATGTGGCACCAACCACGTGGCTCATCTCGAATTTCCTCATGAGACCAGCATCATCCTGAGGTGCGCCAGGAAGGCCGGGAACCCCTTCCACACAAAGTAGGGGAATCGATTCTCCTGTCGCGATCAGGAGGGGAGATGGGGCTCAGATGAAGTGGTGCCGGGACCCTCGGTGTTCCACTCGAGGGAACCCGGCGTTTCAGGGAACTTTAGGTGTCGCATCAAGGGAGCCAAGTACCGTTTCCCACTTCAGGACGGAACATGGGACTTCCCTGGAGACGCTGTAGCGGGCAAGGGCCTCATCCTGTGAAGACGTTGGAACCACGTCGTTTTTCTTGAGTTGCATCGGGATTCTCGAAAACGACAGGAATTTCAGGTCTCTCTTGGGTTGGCCCTGGGAAGCCCAATCTTCAATTCGAGTTGCGATGGAAAGCTGGGGGTTCTGCTCGAGTCACTACAGGGCCAAAGAGACCTCATCGAGGCGTGTGTCCAGGACCTAATATTCCTCTCAAGGGAAGACAGGGATCCAGGGTTTCCATTCCAGACTCCCCCGGGGAGTCAGGACTCGCCTGGAGGGGAAGCAAAGGACTCCGCTTTCCTCTCAAGTCGCGACACGGATCTCTTGGAGCCCACTGAGTGGACTCAAGGGTGTCGAGCCTCCTCTTCAGTTTGGAGAGAGGACTCGGGATTGCTCTCCAGGCCAGGCAGGAAAAGAAGGCCCTCATCTCGCGATGATGGGGGCGTCTCATGGGTTTCCTCAGGCTGCTGCGCCCATGGGGGTTTTCTCACGAGGCACGACGAGGACCTCAGGGAGCCTCTCGTGCGGCGCCAGGGAAGTCAGGTCTCCATGCGCATGGCGAGGGGGAGCTGGTCATCACTCTCGAGTCATGGGAAGCGGCTAGGTCCTCAAGAGGCGTTGAAGAAGGACTCTCGAGGTCTTTCTTGGGTTGCGGCGGGAAACCCTCGTTTCCCTCGACTTCTGCAGCGGACCTTAGGGAACTTCCCACGGTGCCTCTGAGAGGTGAGGGATGCTGTGTAGTTGGCAGGGCCTCTCGGGACTCTGCTGGGTTCGGCGCAATGGAAGAGGGCCTCATCTCGAGGGGAGGCAGGAACCTCAGGCTTCCTCTCGGTTTCGGACTCTGACTGCACGGTCCCTGCAGTGTTGGGACAGGAAAGTCATGCCTCGTCTTGTCTGAGGAATGGAATTCTGGTTACCTCTCGAGTTGTTCCGGGAGTCTCAGGCCCCTTGTCGAGCTGTGTGTAGACCCTGCGGGTTTTTCCGGATGATGCACGGGGGTGTCAGTGCCCCTTCGTGTTGTGCCTTCACCCACAGGGTTGCCTTCGAAGAGGTGTCCGGGCATCGGGTTCTTATCAAGAGCGGACCGGAAAATCGGGGTCGTTCGGCACGTGGCACCTCACACGTGGCTAGTCTCGAATTTCCTCCTGAGACCGGCCTCATCCTGAGGTGCGCCAGGAAGGCCGGGAACCCCTTCCAGACAAAGCAGGGGAATCGACGCTCCTGTCGCGATCAGGAGGGGAGAAGGGGCTCAGATGAAGTGGTGCCTGGACCCTCGCTGTTCCCCTCGAGGGAACCCAGCGTGTCGGGGAACTTTTGCGGTCGCATCAAGGGTGTCAAGTACCGTTTCGCACTTAAGGACGGAATATGGGACTTCCCTGGAGACACCAGGAACTTCGGTGTTCCCTTGGAGTGAGACCGGTATGTTGGGGAACTTTGGGGTCGCATCAAGGGTGCCAAGTAGCATTTCGAACTTTAAGATGGAACGTGGGACTTCTCTTGAGACTCTAGCTGGCAAGGGCCTCATATTGGGATGAAGGGGGAACCACATGGTTTTTAAGACTTGAGGCTGAATTCTCGAATTACGATGGGAAATTCAGACTTCCTCTTGTGTTGACCGTGGGAAGACCAATCTTCCATTCAAATTGTGAGGGAGAGATGGAGGTTGCTCTCGAGTCACTGTAGGGCAAAATAGACCTCATCTAGGCTTGTGTCTAGGACAAAATGTTCCACTCCAGGGGCGACAGGGATCTCGGGGTTGCATTCCAAACTCACCCGGGGAGTCAGGCCTCGTCTCCAGGGAAGCAAAGGACTCCGCTCTCCTCTCGAGTCGCACCGGGTATTTCTTGGACCCAACTGAGTGGCCTAAAGGGAGTCAATACTCCTGTGAAGTTTGGAGAGAGGACCAGGAATTGCTCTCCAGGTCAGGCAGGAAAAGAAGGCCCCCATCTCTCCTTGACGGGGGCATCTTGTGGTTTTTCTCAAACTGCGGCGCCAGTGTGGGTTTTCTCACGAGGTACGATGGGGTACTCAGGGAGCCTCTTGTGTGGTACTAGGGAAGTCAGTTTTCCTGCTTGTGGCGAGGGGAGCGCGTCCTTGCTCTGGAGTCATGGTAGGGGAATCGGGCATCAAGAGACGTTGAAAAAGGACTCTCCAAGTCTTTCTCGGGTTACTTCAGGAAACTCTGGGTTCCCTCGACTTGTGCCAGTGACCTCAGGTAGCTTCTCACGGAGCCTCTGAGAATTCAGGGATACTGTGGTGTTGGGAGGGGCCTCTCGGGACACCACTGAGTTTGGTTCAATGGAAGAGGGCCTCTTCTCTAGTTGAGGCAGGAACCTCAGGGTTCCTCTCCATTTCTGACTCCAATTGCAGGGTCCCTGAAGAGTTGGGACAGGAGAGTAAGGCCTCGTCTTGTGTGAAGGAATGCAACTTCACTTGCCTCTCGAGTTGTTCACGAGGTGACAGTCCACATTTGGAGCTGTGAGTGGAATCTGCGGGTTTTTCCAGACGATGCATGGGGATGTCAGTGTCCCTTCGTGTTGTGCCTTCATCCACAGGGTTGCCTTCGAAGAGATGTCCGGGCGTCAGGTTCTTATCTAGAGTGGACCGGGAATTCGGGATCTTTCAGCATATGGCACCAACCATGAGGCTACTTTTCGAATTTCCTCATGAGACCGGCCTCATCCGGAGGTTCGCGGGGAACGTCGGGAACCCCTTGCAGACAAAACATGGGAATCGACCCTTCTGTCGCGATCAGGAGGGGTGAAGGGGCTCACAGGAAGTGGTGCCGTGAACTTTGGTGTTTCCCTCGAGTGAGACCGGTATGTCAGGGAACTTTGGGGGTCGCATCAAGGGTGCCAAGTACCGTTTTGTACTTCAGGATGGAACGTGGGACTTCTCTTGATACGCTGTAGCGGCCAAGGGCCTCATCTTGCGATGACGGGGGAGCCACGTGGTTTTTCTCGAGTTGCGGCGGGATTCTCGAGTTACGACGGGGATTTCAGGCTTCCTCTTGTGTTGGGCCAGGGAAATCCAATCATCCATTCGAGTTGCGAGGGAGAGCTGGGGGTTGCGCTCGAGTCACTGCAGGGCAAAGGAGACCTCATCTAGGCTTGTGTCCAGGACCTAATGTTCCTCTCCAAGGGCCACAGGGATCTCAGGTTTGCATTCCAGGCTCACCCAGGGAGTCAGGCCTCATGTCGAAGGGAAGCAAAGGACTCCGCTCTCCTTTCGAGTCGCGACGGGCACCTCTTGGAGCCCACTTTGTGGCCTAAAGGGAGTCAAGCCTCCTGTGAAGTTTGGAGAGAGGACTTGGGACTGCTCTCCAGGCCATGCAGGAAAAGATGGCCCTCATCTCGCGATGACGGAGGGGTCTTGTGGGTTTTCTCGAGCTGCGGCGCCAGTGTGGGGTTTCACACGAGGTAGGACGGGGAGCTCAGGGAGCCTCTCGTGTGGTGCCAGGGAAGTCAGGTCTCCATGTGCGTGGCGAGGGGGAGCGCATTATTGCTCTCGAGCTATGGTAGGGGAATCTGACCTCAAGACGCATTGAAGAAGGACTCTCGAGGTCTTTCTTCGGTTGTGGCAGGAAACTCTTATTTCCCTCGACTTTTGCCGGTGGCCTCAAGGAGCTTCTCAGAATGCCTATGAGAAGTCAGGGATACTGTGGAGATGGGAGGGGCCTCTCGGGACTCCGCTGGCGTTGTCGCAATGGAAGAGGGCCTTATCTCGAGGGGAGGCAGGAACCTCAGGCTTCCTCTCTGTTTCTGACTCCGACCCTCCGACCTCAGGGTCCCTGCAGAGTTGGGAGCGGAGAGTTAGGCCTCGTATTGTCTGAGGAAGGGAACTCCGCTTGCCTCTCGAGTTGCTCAGGGGGTCTCAGGCCCCTCTTCGAGCTGTGTGTGGAACCCACGGGTGTTTCTGGACGATGCACGGGAGTGTCAGTGCCCCTTCGTGTTGTGCCATCACCCACAGGGTTGCCTTCGAAGAGGTGTCCGTGCAACGGGTTCTTCTCAAGAGTGGACCGGGAAATCGAGGTCGATCGGCATGTGGCACCACCCCCGTGGCTCATCTCGAATTTCCTTGTGCGGACGGCCTCATCCTGAGATGCGCCGGGAAGGCCGGGAATCCCTTCCAGACCACGCAGGGGAATCGCCTCTCCTGTCGCGATCAGGAGGGGAGAAGGGGCTCAGAGGAAGCGGTGCCGGGACCCTCGGTGTTCCCCTCGAGGGAACCCGGCGTGTCGGGGGACTTTTGGGGGTCGCAGGAAGGCTGTCAGGGACCGTTTCGCCCTTCAGGGCGGAACAGGGGCTTCCCTTAAAACGCCGTGGCGGGCAAGGGCCTCATCTTGCCAAGAGGTGGGAACCACGTGGTTTTTCTCGAGTTGCGGCGGGATTCTCGAGTTACGACGGGGATCTCAGCCTTCCCCTTGGGTTGGCCCTGGGAAGCCCAATCTTCCCCTCGGGTTGCGAGGGAAAGCTGGGGGTTGCGCTCGAGTCACTGCAGGGCCGAAGAGACCTCACCTAGGCGTGTGTCCGGGACCTAATATTCCTCTCCAGGGAAGGCAGGGATCTCGGGGTTGCATTCCAGGCTCCCCCGGGGAGTCAGGCCTCGTCTTGAGGGGAAGCCAAGGACTCCGCTCTCCTCTCGAGTCGCGACCCGGGTCTCTTGGAGCCCCCTGAGCGGCCTCAAGGGAGTCCAGCCTCCTCTTCCGTTTGGAGAGAGGACCGGGATTGCTCTCCAGGCCATGCAGGAAAAGAAGGCCCTCAGCTCGCGAGGACGGGGCGTCTCAGGGGTTTTCTCGAGCTGCGGCGCCAGTGTGGGGTGTCTCATGAAGTACCACGGGGATCTCAGGGAGCCTCTTGTGTGGCGCCAGGAAAATCCAGTATTCCATTCGAGTTGCAAGTTAGAACTGGGGATTGCTCTCCAGTCACTGCAGGGCAAAATAGACCTCATCTACGCTTGTGTCCAGGACCTAGTGTTCCACTACTGGGCCAACAGAGATCTCAGGGTTGCATTCTCGACTCACCCGGAGAGTCAGGCCTCGTCTTGAGGGGCAAAAAAGGACTCCGCTCTCCTGTCGAGTCGCGACGGGTATCTCTTGGAGCCCACTGCGTGGCGTAAAGGGAGTGAAGCCTCCTATGGAGTTTGGAGAGATGACTCGGGATTGTTTTCCTGGCCATGCAGGAAAAAAGGCCCTCATCTCGCGATGACGGGGGCATCTCGTGGGTTTTCTCCAGCTGCGGCGCCAGTATCAGATTTCTCACGAGGTACAACAGGGAGCTCAGAGAGCCTCTCGTGTGGTGCTAGGGACATCAGGTCTCCGTGCGTGTGGTGAAGGGGAGTGCGTGATTGCTCTCGAGTCATAGTAGGCGAATCGGGCCTCAAGACGCATTGAAGAAAGACTCTTGAGGTCTTTCTCGGGTTGCGGCAGGGAACCCTGGGTTCCCTTGATTTGTGTCGGTGACCTCAGGCAACTTCTAAGGGTGCCTCTGAGAAGTCAGGGACACTGTGGATTTGGGAGGGGCCCTTCGTTACTCAACTGGGTTTGGTGCAATCGAAGAGGGCCTCATCTCGAATGGAGGCAGGAACGTCAGGGGTCCTCTCCATTTCTGACTAGGGTCGCAGGGTACCTGCAGAGTATGGACAAGAGAGTCACGCCTCGTCTTCTGTGGAGGAATGGATTTCCCCTTGCCTTTAGAGTTGTTCACGGAGTGACAGGCCACTTGTTGAGCTGAGTGTGGAACCTGCGGGGTTTTCCGGACGATGCACGGGGGTGTCAGTGCCCCTTCGTGTTGTGCCTTTATCCACAGGGTTGCCTTCAAAGAGGTTTCCGGGCATCGGGTTCTTTTCAAGAGCGTACCGGAAAATTGGGGTCTTTCAGCATGTGGTACCACCCACGAGGCTACGTCTCGAATTTCCTCGGGATACCGGCCTCATCCTGAGGTGCGCCGGGAAGGTCGGGAACCCCTTGCAGACAAAGCAGGGGAATCGACCCACCGCTCGCGATCAGAAGGGGAGAAGGGGCTCAGATGAAGTGGTGCCGGGAACCTCGGTGGTCCCCTCGAGTGAGACCGGTATGTCACGGCACTTTTGAGGTCGCATCAAGGCTGCCAAGTACAGTTTCGCACTTCAAGACGGAACGTGGGAATTCTCTGGAGATGCTCTAGCGGGCAAGGGCCTCATATTGCGATGACGAGGGAAACACGTGGTTTTTCTCGAGTTGAGGCGGGATTCTCGAGTTACAACGGGGAATTCAGGCTTCCTCTTGTTTTGGCCCAGGAAGTCCAATCTTCCATTCAACTTGTCAGAGAGAGCTGAGGGTTGCTCTCGAGTCACTTCAGGGCAAAGAGTCCTCATCTAGGCTTGGGTCCAGGACGTAATGTTCCTCTCCAGGGGCGACAGGGATATCGGGGTCGCATTCCAGTCTCACCCGGTGGGTCACGCCTCGTCTCGAGTGGAAGCAAAGGACTCCACTATCCTCTAGAGTCGCGACACGTAACTCTTTGAGCCCAATGAGTGGCCTAAAGGGAGTCAAGAGTCCTGTGTAGCTTCGACAGAAGGTTCACGCTTGATCTGCATACCATGCAGTTAAAGATGGCCCTCCTCTCGAGATGATGGGGGCATCTCATGGGTTTTCTCGAGCTGCGGCGCCAGTGTGGGGTTTCTCACGAGATATGATGGGGAGTTCAGGGAGCCTCTTGTGCAGCGCCAGAGAAGCCTGACTCCATGCGTGTGGCCAGGCAGATCGCGTCATTGCTCTCGAGTCATGGGAGGGACTAGGGCCTCAGGAGGCATTTAAGAAGGACTCTCAAGGTCTTTCTTGGGTTGGGGCGGGAAACACTCGTTTCCCTCGACCTCTACAGGGGACCTTAGGGAACTTCCCAGGTGCCTCTGAGAGGTGAGGGATACTGAGGAGTTAGAGGGGCCTCTCGGGACTCCACTAGGTTTGACGAAATGAAAGAGGGCCTCATCTCGATTGGAGGCAGGAACCTCAGGCTTCCTCTCCATTTCTGACTCCGACCGCAGGGTCCCTGCAGAGTTGGGACAGGAGAGTCAGGCCTCGTCTTGTCTGAGTAACGGAACTCTGCTTGCCTCTCGAGTCGTTCAGGGGGTCTCAGGGCCCTTGACAAGCTGTGTGTGGAACCTGCGGGTGTTTCCAGAAGATGCATGGGGGTGTCAGTGCCCCTTCGTTTTGTGCCTTCCCCCACAGGGTTGCCTTCAAAGAGGTGTCCGGGCATCGGGTTCATTTCAAGAGCGGACCGGGAAATCGGGGTCATTCGGCATGTGGCACCAACCACGTGGCTCATCTCGAATTTCCTCATGAGACCAGCATCATCCTGAGGTGCGCCAGGAAGGCCGGGAACCCCTTCCACACAAAGTAGGGGAATCGATTCTCCTGTCGCGATCAGGAGGGGAGATGGGGCTCAGATGAAGTGGTGCCGGGACCCTCGGTGTTCCACTCGAGGGAACCCGGCGTTTCAGGGAACTTTAGGTGTCGCATCAAGGGAGCCAAGTACCGTTTCCCACTTCAGGACGGAACATGGGACTTCCCTGGAGACGCTGTAGCGGGCAAGGGCCTCATCCTGTGAAGACGTTGGAACCACGTCGTTTTTCTTGAGTTGCATCGGGATTCTCGAAAACGACAGGAATTTCAGGTCTCTCTTGGGTTGGCCCTGGGAAGCCCAATCTTCAATTCGAGTTGCGATGGAAAGCTGGGGGTTCTGCTCGAGTCACTACAGGGCCAAAGAGACCTCATCGAGGCGTGTGTCCAGGACCTAATATTCCTCTCAAGGGAAGACAGGGATCCAGGGTTTCCATTCCAGACTCCCCCGGGGAGTCAGGACTCGCCTGGAGGGGAAGCAAAGGACTCCGCTTTCCTCTCAAGTCGCGACACGGATCTCTTGGAGCCCACTGAGTGGACTCAAGGGTGTCGAGCCTCCTCTTCAGTTTGGAGAGAGGACTCGGGATTGCTCTCCAGGCCAGGCAGGAAAAGAAGGCCCTCATCTCGCGATGACGGGGGCGTCTCATGGGTTTCCTCAGGCTGCTGCGCCCATGGGGGTTTTCTCACGAGGCACGACGAGGACCTCAGGGAGCCTCTCGTGCGGCGCCAGGGAAGTCAGGTCTCCATGCGCATGGCGAGGGGGAGCTGGTCATCACTCTCGAGTCATGGGAAGCGGCTAGGTCCTCAAGAGGCGTTGAAGAAGGACTCTCGAGGTCTTTCTTGGGTTGCGGCGGGAAACCCTCGTTTCCCTCGACTTCTGCAGCGGACCTTAGGGAACTTCCCACGGTGCCTCTGAGAGGTGAGGGATGCTGTGTAGTTGGCAGGGCCTCTCGGGACTCTGCTGGGTTCGGCGCAATGGAAGAGGGCCTCATCTCGAGGGGAGGCAGGAACCTCAGGCTTCCTCTCGGTTTCGGACTCTGACTGCACGGTCCCTGCAGTGTTGGGACAGGAGAGTCATGCCTCGTCTTGTCTGAGGAATGGAATTCTGGTTACCTCTCGAGTTGTTCCGGGAGTCTCAGGCCCCTTGTCGAGCTGTGTGTAGACCCTGCGGGTTTTTCCGGATGATGCACGGGGGTGTCAGTGCCCCTTCGTGTTGTGCCTTCACCCACAGGGTTGCCTTCGAAGAGGTGTCCGGGCATCGGGTTCTTATCAAGAGCGGACCGGAAAATTGGGGTCGTTCGGCACGTGGCACCTCACACGTGGCTAGTCTCGAATTTCCTCCTGAGACCGGCCTCATCCTGAGGTGCGCCAGGAAGGCCGGGAACCCCTTCCAGACAAAGCAGGGGAATCGACTCTCCTGTCGCGATCAGGAGGGGAGAAGGGGCTCAGATGAAGTGGTGCCGGGACCCTCGGTGTTCCCCTCGAGGGAACCCAGCGTGTCGGGGAACTTTTGCGGTCGCATCAAGGGTGTCAAGTACCGTTTCGCACTTAAGGACGGAATATGGGACTTCCCTGGAGACACCAGGAACTTCGGTGTTCCCTTGGAGTGAGACCGGTATGTTGGGGAACTTTGGGGTCGCATCAAGGGTGCCAAGTAGCATTTCGAACTTTAAGATGGAACGTGGGACTTCTCTTGAGACTCTAGCTGGCAAGGGCCTCATATTGGGATGAAGGGGGAACCACATGGTTTTTAAGACTTGAGGCTGAATTCTCGAATTACGATGGGAAATTCAGACTTCCTCTTGTGTTGACCGTGGGAAGACCAATCTTCCATTCAAATTGTGAGGGAGAGATGGAGGTTGCTCTCGAGTCACTGTAGGGCAAAATAGACCTCATCTAGGCTTGTGTCTAGGACAAAATGTTCCACTCCAGGGGCGACAGGGATCTCGGGGTTGCATTCCAAACTCACCCGGGGAGTCAGGCCTCGTCTCCAGGGAAGCAAAGGACTCCGCTCTCCTCTCGAGTCGCACCGGGTATTTCTTGGACCCAACTGAGTGGCCTAAAGGGAGTCAATACTCCTGTGAAGTTTGGAGAGAGGACCAGGAATTGCTCTCCAGGTCAGGCAGGAAAAGAAGGCCCCCATCTCTCCTTGACGGGGGCATCTTGTGGTTTTTCTCAAACTGCGGCGCCAGTGTGGGTTTTCTCACGAGGTACGATGGGGTACTCAGGGAGCCTCTTGTGTGGTACTAGGGAAGTCAGTTTTCCTGCTTGTGGCGAGGGGAGCGCGTCCTTGCTCTGGAGTCATGGTAGGGGAATCGGGCATCAAGAGACGTTGAAAAAGGACTCTCCAAGTCTTTCTCGGGTTACTTCAGGAAACTCTGGGTTCCCTCGACTTGTGCCAGTGACCTCAGGTAGCTTCTCACGGAGCCTCTGAGAATTCAGGGATACTGTGGTGTTGGGAGGGGCCTCTCGGGACACCACTGAGTTTGGTTCAATGGAAGAGGGCCTCTTCTCTAGTTGAGGCAGGAACCTCAGGGTTCCTCTCCATTTCTGACTCCAATTGCAGGGTCCCTGAAGAGTTGGGACAGGAGAGTAAGGCCTCGTCTTGTGTGAAGGAATGCAACTTCACTTGCCTCTCGAGTTGTTCACGAGGTGACAGTCCACATTTGGAGCTGTGAGTGGAATCTGCGGGTTTTTCCAGACGATGCATGGGGATGTCAGTGTCCCTTCGTGTTGTGCCTTCATCCACAGGGTTGCCTTCGAAGAGATGTCCGGGCGTCAGGTTCTTATCTAGAGTGGACCGGGAATTCGGGATCTTTCAGCATATGGCACCAACCATGAGGCTACTTTTCGAATTTCCTCATGAGACCGGCCTCATCCGGAGGTTCGCGGGGAACGTCGGGAACCCCTTGCAGACAAAACATGGGAATCGACCCTTCTGTCGCGATCAGGAGGGGTGAAGGGGCTCACAGGAAGTGGTGCCGTGAACTTTGGTGTTTCCCTCGAGTGAGACCGGTATGTCAGGGAACTTTGGGGGTCGCATCAAGGGTGCCAAGTACCGTTTTGTACTTCAGGATGGAACGTGGGACTTCTCTTGATACGCTGTAGCGGCCAAGGGCCTCATCTTGCGATGACGGGGGAGCCACGTGGTTTTTCTCGAGTTGCGGCGGGATTCTCGAGTTACGACGGGGATTTCAGGCTTCCTCTTGTGTTGGGCCAGGGAAGTCCAATCATCCATTCGAGTTGCGAGGGAGAGCTGGGGGTTGCGCTCGAGTCACTGCAGGGCAAAGGAGACCTCATCTAGGCTTGTGTCCAGGACCTAATGTTCCTCTCCAAGGGCCACAGGGATCTCAGGTTTGCATTCCAGGCTCACCCAGGGAGTCAGGCCTCATGTCGAAGGGAAGCAAAGGACTCCGCTCTCCTTTCGAGTCGCGATGGGCACCTCTTGGAGCCCACTTTGTGGCCTAAAGGGAGTCAAGCCTCCTGTGAAGTTTGGAGAGAGGACTTGGGACTGCTCTCCAGGCCATGCAGGAAAAGATGGCCCTCATCTCGCGATGACGGAGGGGTCTTGTGGGTTTTCTCGAGCTGCGGCGCCAGTGTGGGGTTTCACACGAGGTAGGACGGGGAGCTCAGGGAGCCTCTCGTGTGGTGCCAGGGAAGTCAGGTCTCCATGTGCGTGGCGAGGGGGAGCGCATTATTGCTCTCGAGCTATGGTAGGGGAATCTGACCTCAAGACGCATTGAAGAAGGACTCTCGAGGTCTTTCTTCGGTTGTGGCAGGAAACTCTTATTTCCCTCGACTTTTGCCGGTGGCCTCAAGGAGCTTCTCAGAATGCCTATGAGAAGTCAGGGATACTGTGGAGATGGGAGGGGCCTCTCGGGACTCCGCTGGCGTTGTCGCAATGGAAGAGGGCCTTATCTCGAGGGGAGGCAGGAACCTCAGGCTTCCTCTCTGTTTCTGACTCCGACCCTCCGACCTCAGGGTCCCTGCAGAGTTGGGAGCGGAGAGTTAGGCCTCGTATTGTCTGAGGAAGGGAACTCCGCTTGCCTCTCGAGTTGCTCAGGGGGTCTCAGGCCCCTCTTCGAGCTGTGTGTGGAACCCACGGGTGTTTCTGGACGATGCACGGGAGTGTCAGTGCCCCTTCGTGTTGTGCCATCACCCACAGGGTTGCCTTCGAAGAGGTGTCCGTGCAACGGGTTCTTCTCAAGAGTGGACCGGGAAATCGAGGTCGATCGGCATGTGGCACCACCCCCGTGGCTCATCTCGAATTTCCTTGTGCGGACGGCCTCATCCTGAGATGCGCCGGGAAGGCCGGGAATCCCTTCCAGACCACGCAGGGGAATCGCCTCTCCTGTCGCGATCAGGAGGGGAGAAGGGGCTCAGAGGAAGCGGTGCCGGGACCCTCGGTGTTCCCCTCGAGGGAACCCGGCGTGTCGGGGGACTTTTGGGGGTCGCAGGAAGGCTGTCAGGGACCGTTTCGCCCTTCAGGGCGGAACAGGGGCTTCCCTTAAAACGCCGTGGCGGGCAAGGGCCTCATCTTGCCAAGAGGTGGGAACCACGTGGTTTTTCTCGAGTTGCGGCGGGATTCTCGAGTTACGACGGGGATCTCAGCCTTCCCCTTGGGTTGGCCCTGGGAAGCCCAATCTTCCCCTCGGGTTGCGAGGGAAAGCTGGGGGTTGCGCTCGAGTCACTGCAGGGCCGAAGAGACCTCACCTAGGCGTGTGTCCGGGACCTAATATTCCTCTCCAGGGAAGGCAGGGATCTCGGGGTTGCATTCCAGGCTCCCCCGGGGAGTCAGGCCTCGTCTTGAGGGGAAGCCAAGGACTCCGCTCTCCTCTCGAGTCGCGACGCGGGTCTCTTGGAGCCCCCTGAGCGGCCTCAAGGGAGTCCAGCCTCCTCTTCCGTTTGGAGAGAGGACCGGGATTGCTCTCCAGGCCATGCAGGAAAAGAAGGCCCTCAGCTCGCGAGGACGGGGCGTCTCAGGGGTTTTCTCGAGCTGCGGCGCCAGTGTGGGGTGTCTCATGAAGTACCACGGGGATCTCAGGGAGCCTCTTGTGTGGCGCCAGGAAAATCCAGTATTCCATTCGAGTTGCAAGTTAGAACTGGGGATTGCTCTCCAGTCACTGCAGGGCAAAATAGACCTCATCTACGCTTGTGTCCAGGACCTAGTGTTCCACTACTGGGCCAACAGAGATCTCAGGGTTGCATTCTCGACTCACCCGGAGAGTCAGGCCTCGTCTTGAGGGGCAAAAAAGGACTCCGCTCTCCTGTCGAGTCGCGACGGGTATCTCTTGGAGCCCACTGCGTGGCGTAAAGGGAGTGAAGCCTCCTATGGAGTTTGGAGAGATGACTCGGGATTGTTTTCCTGGCCATGCAGGAAAAAAGGCCCTCATCTCGCGATGACGGGGGCATCTCGTGGGTTTTCTCCAGCTGCGGCGCCAGTATCAGATTTCTCACGAGGTACAACAGGGAGCTCAGAGAGCCTCTCGTGTGGTGCTAGGGACGTCAGGTCTCCGTGCGTGTGGTGAAGGGGAGTGCGTGATTGCTCTCGAGTCATAGTAGGCGAATCGGGCCTCAAGACGCATTGAAGAAAGACTCTTGAGGTCTTTCTCGGGTTGCGGCAGGGAACCCTGGGTTCCCTTGATTTGTGTCGGTGACCTCAGGCAACTTCTAAGGGTGCCTCTGAGAAGTCAGGGACACTGTGGATTTGGGAGGGGCCCTTCGTTACTCAACTGGGTTTGGTGCAATCGAAGAGGGCCTCATCTCGAATGGAGGCAGGAACGTCAGGGGTCCTCTCCATTTCTGACTAGGGTCGCAGGGTACCTGCAGAGTATGGACAAGAGAGTCACGCCTCGTCTTCTGTGGAGGAATGGATTTCCCCTTGCCTTTAGAGTTGTTCACGGAGTGACAGGCCACTTGTTGAGCTGAGTGTGGAACCTGCGGGGTTTTCCGGACGATGCACGGGGGTGTCAGTGCCCCTTCGTGTTGTGCCTTTATCCACAGGGTTGCCTTCAAAGAGGTTTCCGGGCATCGGGTTCTTTTCAAGAGCGTACCGGAAAATTGGGGTCTTTCAGCATGTGGTACCACCCACGAGGCTACGTCTCGAATTTCCTCGGGATACCGGCCTCATCCTGAGGTGCGCCGGGAAGGTCGGGAACCCCTTGCAGACAAAGCAGGGGAATCGACCCACCGCTCGCGATCAGAAGGGGAGAAGGGGCTCAGATGAAGTGGTGCCGGGAACCTCGGTGGTCCCCTCGAGTGAGACCGGTATGTCACGGCACTTTTGAGGTCGCATCAAGGCTGCCAAGTACAGTTTCGCACTTCAAGACGGAACGTGGGAATTCTCTGGAGATGCTCTAGCGGGCAAGGGCCTCATATTGCGATGACGAGGGAAACACGTGGTTTTTCTCGAGTTGAGGCGGGATTCTCGAGTTACAACGGGGAATTCAGGCTTCCTCTTGTGTTGGCCCAGGAAGTCCAATCTTCCATTCAACTTGTCAGAGAGAGCTGAGGGTTGCTCTCGAGTCACTTCAGGGCAAAGAGTCCTCATCTAGGCTTGGGTCCAGGACGTAATGTTCCTCTCCAGGGGCGACAGGGATATCGGGGTCGCATTCCAGTCTCACCCGGTGGGTCACGCCTCGTCTCGAGTGGAAGCAAAGGACTCCACTATCCTCTCGAGTCGCGACACGTAACTCTTTGAGCCCAATGAGTGGCCTAAAGGGAGTCAAGAGTCCTGTGTAGCTTCGACAGAAGGTTCACGCTTGATCTGCATACCATGCAGTTAAAGATGGCCCTCCTCTCGAGATGATGGGGGCATCTCATGGGTTTTCTCGAGCTGCGGCGCCAGTGTGGGGTTTCTCACGAGATATGATGGGGAGTTCAGGGAGCCTCTTGTGCAGCGCCAGAGAAGCCTGACTCCATGCGTGTGGCCAGGCAGATCGCGTCATTGCTCTCGAGTCATGGGAGGGACTAGGGCCTCAGGAGGCATTTAAGAAGGACTCTCAAGGTCTTTCTTGGGTTGGGGCGGGAAACACTCGTTTCCCTCGACCTCTACAGGGGACCTTAGGGAACTTCCCAGGTGCCTCTGAGAGGTGAGGGATACTGAGGAGTTAGAGGGGCCTCTCGGGACTCCACTAGGTTTGACGAAATGAAAGAGGGCCTCATCTCGATTGGAGGCAGGAACCTCAGGCTTCCTCTCCATTTCTGACTCCGACCGCAGGGTCCCTGCAGAGTTGGGACAGGAGAGTCAGGCCTCGTCTTGTCTGAGTAACGGAACTCTGCTTGCCTCTCGAGTCGTTCAGGGGGTCTCAGGGCCCTTGACAAGCTGTGTGTGGAACCTGCGGGTGTTTCCAGAAGATGCATGGGGGTGTCAGTGCCCCTTCGTTTTGTGCCTTCCCCCACAGGGTTGCCTTCAAAGAGGTGTCCGGGCATCGGGTTCATTTCAAGAGCGGACCGGGAAATCGGGGTCATTCGGCATGTGGCACCAACCACGTGGCTCATCTCGAATTTCCTCATGAGACCAGCATCATCCTGAGGTGCGCCAGGAAGGCCGGGAACCCCTTCCACACAAAGTAGGGGAATCGATTCTCCTGTCGCGATCAGGAGGGGAGATGGGGCTCAGATGAAGTGGTGCCGGGACCCTTGGTGTTCCACTCGAGGGAACCCGGCGTTTCAGGGAACTTTAGGTGTCGCATCAAGGGAGCCAAGTACCGTTTCCCACTTCAGGACGGAACATGGGACTTCCCTGGAGACGCTGTAGCGGGCAAGGGCCTCATCCTGTGAAGACGTTGGAACCACGTCGTTTTTCTTGAGTTGCATCGGGATTCTCGAAAACGACAGGAATTTCAGGTCTCTCTTGGGTTGGCCCTGGGAAGCCCAATCTTCAATTCGAGTTGCGATGGAAAGCTGGGGGTTCTGCTCGAGTCACTACAGGGCCAAAGAGACCTCATCGAGGCGTGTGTCCAGGACCTAATATTCCTCTCAAGGGAAGACAGGGATCCAGGGTTTCCATTCCAGACTCCCCCGGGGAGTCAGGACTCGCCTGGAGGGGAAGCAAAGGACTCCGCTTTCCTCTCAAGTCGCGACACGGATCTCTTGGAGCCCACTGAGTGGACTCAAGGGTGTCGAGCCTCCTCTTCAGTTTGGAGAGAGGACTCGGGATTGCTCTCCAGGCCAGGCAGGAAAAGAAGGCCCTCATCTCGCGATGACGGGGGCGTCTCATGGGTTTCCTCAGGCTGCTGCGCCCATGGGGGTTTTCTCACGAGGCACGACGAGGACCTCAGGGAGCCTCTCGTGCGGCGCCAGGGAAGTCAGGTCTCCATGCGCATGGCGAGGGGGAGCTGGTCATCACTCTCGAGTCATGGGAAGCGGCTAGGTCCTCAAGAGGCGTTGAAGAAGGACTCTCGAGGTCTTTCTTGGGTTGCGGCGGGAAACCCTCGTTTCCCTCGACTTCTGCAGCGGACCTTAGGGAACTTCCCACGGTGCCTCTGAGAGGTGAGGGATGCTGTGTAGTTGGCAGGGCCTCTCGGGACTCTGCTGGGTTCGGCGCAATGGAAGAGGGCCTCATCTCGAGGGGAGGCAGGAACCTCAGGCTTCCTCTCGGTTTCGGACTCTGACTGCACGGTCCCTGCAGTGTTGGGACAGGAGAGTCATGCCTCGTCTTGTCTGAGGAATGGAATTCTGGTTACCTCTCGAGTTGTTCCGGGAGTCTCAGGCCCCTTGTCGAGCTGTGTGTAGACCCTGCGGGTTTTTCCGGATGATGCACGGGGGTGTCAGTGCCCCTTCGTGTTGTGCCTTCACCCACAGGGTTGCCTTCGAAGAGGTGTCCGGGCATCGGGTTCTTATCAAGAGCGGACCGGAAAATCGGGGTCGTTCGGCACGTGGCACCTCACACGTGGCTAGTCTCGAATTTCCTCCTGAGACCGGCCTCATCCTGAGGTGCGCCAGGAAGGCCGGGAACCCCTTCCAGACAAAGCAGGGGAATCGACTCTCCTGTCGCGATCAGGAGGGGAGAAGGGGCTCAGATGAAGTGGTGCCGGGACCCTCGGTGTTCCCCTCGAGGGAACCCAGCGTGTCGGGGAACTTTTGCGGTCGCATCAAGGGTGTCAAGTACCGTTTCGCACTTAAGGACGGAATATGGGACTTCCCTGGAGATACCAGGAACTTCGGTGTTCCCTTGGAGTGAGACCGGTATGTTGGGGAACTTTGGGGTCGCATCAAGGGTGCCAAGTAGCATTTCGAACTTTAAGATGGAAGGTGGGACTTCTCTTGAGACTCTAGCTGGCAAGGGCCTCATATTGGGATGAAGGGGGAACCACATGGTTTTTAAGACTTGAGGCTGAATTCTCGAATTACGATGGGAAATTCAGACTTCCTCTTGTGTTGACCGTGGGAAGACCAATCTTCCATTCAAATTGTGAGGGAGAGATGGAGGTTGCTCTCGAGTCACTGTAGGGCAAAATAGACCTCATCTAGGCTTGTGTCTAGGACAAAATGTTCCACTCCAGGGGCGACAGGGATCTCGGGGTTGCATTCCAAACTCACCCGGGGAGTCAGGCCTCGTCTCCAGGGAAGCAAAGGACTCCGCTCTCCTCTCGAGTCGCACCGGGTATTTCTTGGACCCAACTGAGTGGCCTAAAGGGAGTCAATACTCCTGTGAAGTTTGGAGAGAGGACCAGGAATTGCTCTCCAGGTCAGGCAGGAAAAGAAGGCCCCCATCTCTCCTTGACGGGGGCATCTTGTGGTTTTTCTCAAACTGCGGCGCCAGTGTGGGTTTTCTCACGAGGTACGATGGGGTACTCAGGGAGCCTCTTGTGTGGTACTAGGGAAGTCAGTTTTCCTGCTTGTGGCGAGGGGAGCACGTCCTTGCTCTGGAGTCATGGTAGGGGAATCGGGCATCAAGAGACGTTGAAAAAGGACTCTCCAAGTCTTTCTCGGGTTACTTCAGGAAACTCTGGGTTCCCTCGACTTGTGCCAGTGACCTCAGGTAGCTTCTCACGGAGCCTCTGAGAATTCAGGGATACTGTGGTGTTGGGAGGGGCCTCTCGGGACACCACTGAGTTTGGTTCAATGGAAGAGGGCCTCTTCTCTAGTTGAGGCAGGAACCTCAGGGTTCCTCTCCATTTCTGACTCCAATTGCAGGGTCCCTGAAGAGTTGGGACAGGAGAGTAAGGCCTCGTCTTGTGTGAAGGAATGCAACTTCACTTGCCTCTCGAGTTGTTCACGAGGTGACAGTCCACATTTGGAGCTGTGAGTGGAATCTGCGGGTTTTTCCAGACGATGCATGGGGATGTCAGTGTCCCTTCGTGTTGTGCCTTCATCCACAGGGTTGCCTTCAAAGAGATGTCCGGGCGTCAGGTTCTTATCTAGAGTGGACCGGGAATTCGGGATCTTTCAGCATATGGCACCAACCATGAGGCTACTTTTCGAATTTCCTCATGAGACCGGCCTCATCCGGAGGTTCGCGGGGAACGTCGGGAACCTCTTGCAGACAAAACATGGGAATCGACCCTTCTGTCGCGATCAGGAGGGGTGAAGGGGCTCACAGGAAGTGGTGCCGTGAACTTTGGTGTTTCCCTCGAGTGAGACCGGTATGTCAGGGAACTTTGGGGGTCGCATCAAGGGTGCCAAGTACCGTTTTGTACTTCAGGATGGAACGTGGGACTTCTCTTGATACGCTGTAGCGGCCAAGGGCCTCATCTTGCGATGACGGGGGAGCCACGTGGTTTTTCTCGAGTTGCGGCGGGATTCTCGAGTTACGACGGGGATTTCAGGCTTCCTCTTGTGTTGGGCCAGGGAAGTCCAATCATCCATTCGAGTTGCGAGGGAGAGCTGGGGGTTGCGCTCGAGTCACTGCAGGGCAAAGGAGACCTCATCTAGGCTTGTGTCCAGGACCTAATGTTCCTCTCCAAGGGCCACAGGGATCTCAGGTTTGCATTCCAGGCTCACCCAGGGAGTCAGGCCTCATGTCGAAGGGAAGCAAAGGACTCCGCTCTCCTTTCGAGTCGCGACGGGCACCTCTTGGAGCCCACTTTGTGGCCTAAAGGGAGTCAAGCCTCCTGTGAAGTTTGGAGAGAGGACTTGGGACTGCTCTCCAGGCCATGCAGGAAAAGATGGCCCTCATCTCGCGATGACGGAGGGGTCTTGTGGGTTTTCTCGAGCTGCGGCGCCAGTGTGGGGTTTCACACGAGGTAGGACGGGGAGCTCAGGGAGCCTCTCGTGTGGTGCCAGGGAAGTCAGGTCTCCATGTGCGTGGCGAGGGGGAGCGCATTATTGCTCTCGAGCTATGGTAGGGGAATCTGACCTCAAGACGCATTGAAGAAGGACTCTCGAGGTCTTTCTTCGGTTGTGGCAGGAAACTCTTATTTCCCTCGACTTTTGCCGGTGGCCTCAAGGAGCTTCTCAGAATGCCTATGAGAAGTCAGGGATACTGTGGAGATGGGAGGGGCCTCTCGGGACTCCGCTGGGGTTGTCGCAATGGAAGAGGGCCTTATCTCGAGGGGAGGCAGGAACCTCAGGCTTCCTCTCTGTTTCTGACTCCGACCCTCCGACCTCAGGGTCCCTGCAGAGTTGGGAGCGGAGAGTTAGGCCTCGTATTGTCTGAGGAAGGGAACTCCGCTTGCCTCTCGAGTTGCTCAGGGGGTCTCAGGCCCCTCTTCGAGCTGTGTGTGGAACCCACGGGTGTTTCTGGACGATGCACGGGAGTGTCAGTGCCCCTTCGTGTTGTGCCATCACCCACAGGGTTGCCTTCGAAGAGGTGTCCGTGCAACGGGTTCTTCTCAAGAGTGGACCGGGAAATCGAGGTCGATCGGCATGTGGCACCACCCCCGTGGCTCATCTCGAATTTCCTTGTGCGGACGGCCTCATCCTGAGATGCGCCGGGAAGGCCGGGAATCCCTTCCAGACCACGCAGGGGAATCGCCTCTCCTGTCGCGATCAGGAGGGGAGAAGGGGCTCAGAGGAAGCGGTGCCGGGACCCTCGGTGTTCCCCTCGAGGGAACCCGGCGTGTCGGGGGACTTTTGGGGGTCGCAGGAAGGCTGTCAGGGACCGTTTCGCCCTTCAGGGCGGAACAGGGGCTTCCCTTAAAACGCCGTGGCGGGCAAGGGCCTCATCTTGCCAAGAGGTGGGAACCACGTGGTTTTTCTCGAGTTGCGGCGGGATTCTCGCGTTACGACGGGGATCTCAGCCTTCCCCTTGGGTTGGCCCTGGGAAGCCCAATCTTCCCCTCGGGTTGCGAGGGAAAGCTGGGGGTTGCGCTCGAGTCACTGCAGGGCCGAAGAGACCTCACCTAGGCGTGTGTCCGGGACCTAATATTCCTCTCCAGGGAAGGCAGGGATCTCGGGGTTGCATTCCAGGCTCCCCCGGGGAGTCAGGCCTCGTCTTGAGGGGAAGCCAAGGACTCCGCTCTCCTCTCGAGTCGCGACGCGGGTCTCTTGGAGCCCCCTGAGCGGCCTCAAGGGAGTCCAGCCTCCTCTTCCGTTTGGAGAGAGGACCGGGATTGCTCTCCAGGCCATGCAGGAAAAGAAGGCCCTCAGCTCGCGAGGACGGGGCGTCTCAGGGGTTTTCTCGAGCTGCGGCGCCAGTGTGGGGTGTCTCATGAAGTACCACGGGGATCTCAGGGAGCCTCTTGTGTGGCGCCAGGAAAATCCAGTATTCCATTCGAGTTGCAAGTTAGAACTGGGGATTGCTCTCCAGTCACTGCAGGGCAAAATAGACCTCATCTACGCTTGTGTCCAGGACCTAGTGTTCCACTACTGGGCCAACAGAGATCTCAGGGTTGCATTCTCGACTCACCCGGAGAGTCAGGCCTCGTCTTGAGGGGCAAAAAAGGACTCCGCTCTCCTGTCGAGTCGCGACGGGTATCTCTTGGAGCCCACTGCGTGGCGTAAAGGGAGTGAAGCCTCCTATGGAGTTTGGAGAGATGACTCGGGATTGTTTTCCTGGCCATGCAGGAAAAAAGGCCCTCATCTCGCGATGACGGGGGCATCTCGTGGGTTTTCTCCAGCTGCGGCGCCAGTATCAGATTTCTCACGAGGTACAACAGGGAGCTCAGAGAGCCTCTCGTGTGGTGCTAGGGACGTCAGGTCTCCGTGCGTGTGGTGAAGGGGAGTGCGTGATTGCTCTCGAGTCATAGTAGGCGAATCGGGCCTCAAGACGCATTGAAGAAAGACTCTTGAGGTCTTTCTCGGGTTGCGGCAGGGAACCCTGGGTTCCCTCGATTTGTGTCGGTGACCTCAGGCAACTTCTAAGGGTGCCTCTGAGAAGTCAGGGACACTGTGGATTTGGGAGGGGCCCTTCGTTACTCAACTGGGTTTGGTGCAATCGAAGAGGGCCTCATCTCGAATGGAGGCAGGAACGTCAGGGGTCCTCTCCATTTCTGACTAGGGTCGCAGGGTACCTGCAGAGTATGGACAAGAGAGTCACGCCTCGTCTTCTGTGGAGGAATGGATTTCCCCTTGCCTTTAGAGTTGTTCACGGAGTGACAGGCCACTTGTTGAGCTGAGTGTGGAACCTGCGGGGTTTTCCGGACGATGCACGGGGGTGTCAGTGCCCCTTCGTGTTGTGCCTTTATCCACAGGGTTGCCTTCAAAGAGGTTTCCGGGCATCGGGTTCTTTTCAAGAGCGTACCGGAAAATTGGGGTCTTTCAGCATGTGGTACCACCCACGAGGCTACGTCTCGAATTTCCTCGGGATACCGGCCTCATCCTGAGGTGCGCCGGGAAGGTCGGGAACCCCTTGCAGACAAAGCAGGGGAATCGACCCACCGCTCGCGATCAGAAGGGGAGAAGGGGCTCAGATGAAGTGGTGCCGGGAACCTCGGTGGTCCCCTCGAGTGAGACCGGTATGTCACGGCACTTTTGAGGTCGCATCAAGGCTGCCAAGTACAGTTTCGCACTTCAAGACGGAACGTGGGAATTCTCTGGAGATGCTCTAGCGGGCAAGGGCCTCATATTGCGATGACGAGGGAAACACGTGGTTTTTCTCGAGTTGAGGCGGGATTCTCGAGTTACAACGGGGAATTCAGGCTTCCTCTTGTGTTGGCCCAGGAAGTCCAATCTTCCATTCAACTTGTCAGAGAGAGCTGAGGGTTGCTCTCGAGTCACTTCAGGGCAAAGAGTCCTCATCTAGGCTTGGGTCCAGGACGTAATGTTCCTCTCCAGGGGCGACAGGGATATCGGGGTCGCATTCCAGTCTCACCCGGTGGGTCACGCCTCGTCTCGAGTGGAAGCAAAGGACTCCACTATCCTCTCGAGTCGCGACACGTAACTCTTTGAGCCCAATGAGTGGCCTAAAGGGAGTCAAGAGTCCTGTGTAGCTTCGACAGAAGGTTCACGCTTGATCTGCATACGATGCAGTTAAAGATGGCCCTCCTCTCGAGATGATGGGGGCATCTCATGGGTTTTCTCGAGCTGCGGCGCCAGTGTGGGGTTTCTCACGAGATATGATGGGGAGTTCAGGGAGCCTCTTGTGCAGCGCCAGAGAAGCCTGACTCCATGCGTGTGGCCAGGCAGATCGCGTCATTGCTCTCGAGTCATGGGAGGGACTAGGGCCTCAGGAGGCATTTAAGAAGGACTCTCAAGGTCTTTCTTGGGTTGGGGCGGGAAACACTCGTTTCCCTCGACCTCTACAGGGGACCTTAGGGAACTTCCCAGGTGCCTCTGAGAGGTGAGGGATACTGAGGAGTTAGAGGGGCCTCTCGGGACTCCACTAGGTTTGACGAAATGAAAGAGGGCCTCATCTCGATTGGAGGCAGGAACCTCAGGCTTCCTCTCCATTTCTGACTCCGACCGCAGGGTCCCTGCAGAGTTGGGACAGGAGAGTCAGGCCTCGTCTTGTCTGAGTAACGGAACTCTGCTTGCCTCTCGAGTCGTTCAGGGGGTCTCAGGGCCCTTGACAAGCTGTGTGTGGAACCTGCGGGTGTTTCCAGAAGATGCATGGGGGTGTCAGTGCCCCTTCGTTTTGTGCCTTCCCCCACAGGGTTGCCTTCAAAGAGGTGTCCGGGCATCGGGTTCATTTCAAGAGCGGACCGGGAAATCGGGGTCATTCGGCATGTGGCACCAACCACGTGGCTCATCTCGAATTTCCTCATGAGACCAGCATCATCCTGAGGTGCGCCAGGAAGGCCGGGAACCCCTTCCACACAAAGTAGGGGAATCGATTCTCCTGTCGCGATCAGGAGGGGAGATGAGGCTCAGATGAAGTGGTGCCGGGACCCTCGGTGTTCCACTCGAGGGAACCCGGCGTTTCAGGGAACTTTAGGTGTCGCATCAAGGGAGCCAAGTACCGTTTCCCACTTCAGGACGGAACATGGGACTTCCCTGGAGACGCTGTAGCGGGCAAGGGCCTCATCCTGTGAAGACGTTGGAACCACGTCGTTTTTCTTGAGTTGCATCGGGATTCTCGAAAACGACAGGAATTTCAGGTCTCTCTTGGGTTGGCCCTGGGAAGCCCAATCTTCAATTCGAGTTGCGATGGAAAGCTGGGGGTTCTGCTCGAGTCACTACAGGGCCAAAGAGACCTCATCGAGGCGTGTGTCCAGGACCTAATATTCCTCTCAAGGGAAGACAGGGATCCAGGGTTTCCATTCCAGACTCCCCCGGGGAGTCAGGACTCGCCTGGAGGGGAAGCAAAGGACTCCGCTTTCCTCTCAAGTCGCGACACGGATCTCTTGGAGCCCACTGAGTGGACTCAAGGGTGTCGAGCCTCCTCTTCAGTTTGGAGAGAGGACTCGGGATTGCTCTCCAGGCCAGGCAGGAAAAGAAGGCCCTCATCTCGCGATGACGGGGGCGTCTCATGGGTTTCCTCAGGCTGCTGCGCCCATGGGGGTTTTCTCACGAGGCACGACGAGGACCTCAGGGAGCCTCTCGTGCGGCGCCAGGGAAGTCAGGTCTCCATGCGCATGGCGAGGGGGAGCTGGTCATCACTCTCGAGTCATGGGAAGCGGCTAGGTCCTCAAGAGGCGTTGAAGAAGGACTCTCGAGGTCTTTCTTGGGTTGCGGCGGGAAACCCTCGTTTCCCTCGACTTCTGCAGCGGACCTTAGGGAACTTCCCACGGTGCCTCTGAGAGGTGAGGGATGCTGTGTAGTTGGCAGGGCCTCTCGGGACTCTGCTGGGTTCGGCGCAATGGAAGAGGGCCTCATCTCGAGGGGAGGCAGGAACCTCAGGCTTCCTCTCGGTTTTGGACTCTGACTGCACGGTCCCTGCAGTGTTGGGACAGGAGAGTCATGCCTCGTCTTGTCTGAGGAATGGAATTCTGGTTACCTCTCGAGTTGTTCCGGGAGTCTCAGGCCCCTTGTCGAGCTGTGTGTAGACCCTGCGGGTTTTTCCGGATGATGCACGGGGGTGTCAGTGCCCCTTCGTGTTGTGCCTTCACCCACAGGGTTGCCTTCGAAGAGGTGTCCGGGCATCGGGTTCTTATCAAGAGCGGACCGGAAAATTGGGGTCGTTCGGCACGTGGCACCTCACACGTGGCTAGTCTCGAATTTCCTCCTGAGACCGGCCTCATCCTGAGGTGCGCCAGGAAGGCCGGGAACCCCTTCCAGACAAAGCAGGGGAATCGACTCTCCTGTCGCGATCAGGAGGGGAGAAGGGGCTCAGATGAAGTGGTGCCGGGACCCTCGGTGTTCCCCTCGAGGGAACCCAGCGTGTCGGGGAACTTCTGCGGTCGCATCAAGGGTGTCAAGTACCGTTTCGCACTTAAGGACGGAATATGGGACTTCCCTGGAGACACCAGGAACTTCGGTGTTCCCTTGGAGTGAGACCGGTATGTTGGGGAACTTTGGGGTCGCATCAAGGGTGCCAAGTAGCATTTCGAACTTTAAGATGGAACGTGGGACTTCTCTTGAGACTCTAGCTGGCAAGGGCCTCATATTGGGATGAAGGGGGAACCACATGGTTTTTAAGACTTGAGGCTGAATTCTCGAATTACGATGGGAAATTCAGACTTCCTCTTGTGTTGACCGTGGGAAGACCAATCTTCCATTCAAATTGTGAGGGAGAGATGGAGGTTGCTCTCGAGTCACTGTAGGGCAAAATAGACCTCATCTAGGCTTGTGTCTAGGACAAAATGTTCCACTCCAGGGGCGACAGGGATCTCGGGGTTGCATTCCAAACTCACCCGGGGAGTCAGGCCTCGTCTCCAGGGAAGCAAAGGACTCCGCTCTCCTCTCGAGTCGCACCGGGTATTTCTTGGACCCAACTGAGTGGCCTAAAGGGAGTCAATACTCCTGTGAAGTTTGGAGAGAGGACCAGGAATTGCTCTCCAGGTCAGGCAGGAAAAGAAGGCCCCCATCTCTCCTTGACGGGGGCATCTTGTGGTTTTTCTCAAACTGCGGCGCCAGTGTGGGTTTTCTCACGAGGTACGATGGGGTACTCAGGGAGCCTCTTGTGTGGTACTAGGGAAGTCAGTTTTCCTGCTTGTGGCGAGGGGAGCGCGTCCTTGCTCTGGAGTCATGGTAGGGGAATCGGGCATCAAGAGACGTTGAAAAAGGACTCTCCAAGTCTTTCTCGGGTTACTTCAGGAAACTCTGGGTTCCCTCGACTTGTGCCAGTGACCTCAGGTAGCTTCTCACGGAGCCTCTGAGAATTCAGGGATACTGTGGTGTTGGGAGGGGCCTCTCGGGACACCACTGAGTTTGGTTCAATGGAAGAGGGCCTCTTCTCTAGTTGAGGCAGGAACCTCAGGGTTCCTCTCCATTTCTCACTCCAATTGCAGGGGCCCTGAAGAGTTGGGACAGGAGAGTAAGGCCTCGTCTTGTGTGAAGGAATGCAACTTCACTTGCCTCTCGAGTTGTTCACGAGGTGACAGTCCACATTTGGAGCTGTGAGTGGAATCTGCGGGTTTTTCCAGACGATGCATGGGGATGTCAGTGTCCCTTCGTGTTGTGCCTTCATCCACAGGGTTGCCTTCGAAGAGATGTCCGGGCGTCAGGTTCTTATCTAGAGTGGACCGGGAATTCGGGATCTTTCAGCATATGGCACCAACCATGAGGCTACTTTTCGAATTTCCTCATGAGACCGGCCTCATCCGGAGGTTCGCGGGGAACGTCGGGAACCCCTTGCAGACAAAACATGGGAATCGACCCTTCTGTCGCGATCAGGAGGGGTGAAGGGGCTCACAGGAAGTGGTGCCGTGAACTTTGGTGTTTCCCTCGAGTGAGACCGGTATGTCAGGGAACTTTGGGGGTCGCATCAAGGGTGCCAAGTACCGTTTTGTACTTCAGGATGGAACGTGGGACTTCTCTTGATACGCTGTAGCGGCCAAGGGCCTCATCTTGCGATGACGGGGGAGCCACGTGGTTTTTCTCGAGTTGCGGCGGGATTCTTGAGTTACGACGGGGATTTCAGGCTTCCTCTTGTGTTGGGCCAGGGAAATCCAATCATCCATTCGAGTTGCGAGGGAGAGCTGGGGGTTGCGCTCGAGTCACTGCAGGGCAAAGGAGACCTCATCTAGGCTTGTGTCCAGGACCTAATGTTCCTCTCCAAGGGCCACAGGGATCTCAGGTTTGCATTCCAGGCTCACCCAGGGAGTCAGGCCTCATGTCGAAGGGAAGCAAAGGACTCCGCTCTCCTTTCGAGTCGCGACAGGCACCTCTTGGAGCCCACTTTGTGGCCTAAAGGGAGTCAAGCCTCCTGTGAAGTTTGGAGAGAGGACTTGGGACTGCTCTCCAGGCCATGCAGGAAAAGATGGCCCTCATCTCGCGATGACGGAGGGATCTTGTGGGTTTTCTCGAGCTGCGGCGCCAGTGTGGGGTTTCACACGAGGTAGGACGGGGAGCTCAGGGAGCCTCTCGTGTGGTGCCAGGGAAGTCTGGTCTCCATGTGCGTGGCGAGGGGGAGCGCATTATTGCTCTCGAGCTATGGTAGGGGAATCTGACCTCAAGACGCATTGAAGAAGGACTCTCGAGGTCTTTCTTCGGTTGTGGCAGGAAACTCTTATTTCCCTCGACTTTTGCCGGTGGCCTCAAGGAGCTTCTCAGAATGCCTATGAGAAGTCAGGGATACTGTGGAGATGGGAGGGGCCTCTCGGGACTCCGCTGGCGTTGTCGCAATGGAAGAGGGCCTTATCTCGAGGGGAGGCAGTAACCTCAGGCTTCCTCTCTGTTTCTGACTCCGACCCTCCGACCTCAGGGTCCCTGCAGAGTTGGGAGCGGAGAGTTAGGCCTCGTCTTGTCTGAGGAAGGGAACTCCGCTTGCCTCTCGAGTTGCTCAGGGGCTCTCAGGCCCCTCTTCGAGCTTTGTGTGGAACCCACGGGTGTTTCTGGACGATGCACGGGAGTGTCAGTGCCCCTTCGTGTTGTGCCATCACCCACAGGGTTGCCTTCGAAGAGGTGTCCGTGCAACGGGTTCTTCTCAAGAGTGGACCCGGAAATCGAGGTCGATCGGCATGTGGCACCACCCCCGTGGCTCATCTCGAATTTCCTTGTGCGGACGGCCTCATCCTGAGATGCGCCGGGAAGGCCGGGAATCCCTTCCAGACCACGCAGGGGAATCGACACTCCTGTCGCGATCAGGAGGGGAGAAGGGGCTCAGATGAAGTGGTGTCGGGACCCTCGGTGTTTCCCTCGAGGGAACTCGGTGTGTCGGGGAAATTCTGGGGGTCGCATGAAAGGTGTCAGGTACTGTTTGGCACTTCAGGACAGAAACTGGGACTTCCCTTGAGACGCCATAGCGGGCAAGAGGCTCATCTTGCAAAGACGTAGGAACCACGTGGTTTTCCTTGAGTTGCCGCGGGATTCTCGAGTTACGACGGGGATCTCAGGCTTCCCCTTGGGTTGGCCCTGGGAAGCCCAATCTTCCCCTCGAGTGAGAGGGAAAGCTGGGGGTTGAGCTCGAGTCACTGCAGGGCCCAAGAGACCTCACCTAGGCGTGTGTCCCGGACCTAATATTCCTCTCCAGGGAAGGCAAGGATCTCGGGGTTGCATTGCAGGCTCCCCTGGGGAGTCAGGCCTCGTCTCGAGGGGAAGCCGAGGACTCCGCTCTCCTCTCGAGTCGCGACGCGGGTCTCTGGGAGCCCCCTGAGCGGCCTCAAGGGAGTCCAGCCTCCTCTTCCGTTTGGAGACAGGACACGGGATTGCTCTGCAGGCCATGCAGGAAAAGAAGGCCCTCAGCTCGCGAGGACGGGGGCGTCTCCGGGGTTTCCTCGAGCTGCGGCGCCCGTGGGGGTTTTCTCCCGAGGCACGACGAGGATCTCAGGGAGCCTCTCGTGCGGCGCCAGGGAAGTCAGGTCTCCATGCGCGTGGCGAGGGGGAGCGCGTCCTGGCTCTCGAGTCACGGGAGGGGACTAGGGCCTCGAGACGCGTTGAAGAAGGACTCTCGAGGTCTTTGTCGGGGGGCGGCGGGAAACCCTCGTGTCCCTCGCCTTCTGCCGGGGACCTTAGGGAACTTCCCAGGGTGCCTCTGAGAGGCGAGGGATCCTGTGGAGGTGGCGGGGCCCCTCGGGACTCCGCTGGGTCTGGCGCAACGGAAGAGGGCCTCACCTCGAGGGGAGGCAGGCACCTCAGGCTTCCTCTGCGTTTCGGACTCCGACCGCAGGGTCCCTGCAGAGTTGGGACAGGAGAGTCAGGCCTCGTCTTGTCTGAGGAAGGGAACCCCGCTGGCCTCTCGAGTTGCTCAGGGGGTCTCAGGCCCCTCGTCGAGCTGTGTGTGGAACCCGCGGGTCTTTGCGGACGATGCACGGGGGTGGCAGTGCCCCTTCGTGTTGTGCCTTCACCCACAGGGTTGCCTTCGAAGAGGGGTCCGGGCCTCGGGTCCTTCTCAAGGGCGGACCGGGGAACCGGGGGCGTTCGGCATGTGGCCCCACCCACGTGGCTCGTCTCGAATTTCCTCGTGAGACCGGCCTCATCCTGAGGTGCGCCGGGAAGGCCAGGAACCCCTTCCAGACCACGCAGGGGAATCGCCTCTCCTGTCGCGATCAGGAGGGGAGAAGGGGCTCAGAGGAAGCGGTGCCGGGACCCTCGGTGTTCCCCTCGGGGGAACCCGGCGTGTCGGGGGACTTTTGGGGGTCGCAGGAAGGCTGTCAGGGACCGTTTCGCCTTTCAGGGCGGAACAGGGGACTTCCCTTGAGACGCCGTGGCGGGCAAGGGCCTCATCTTGCCAAGAGGTGGGAACCACGTGGTTTTTCTCGAGTTGCGGCGGGATTCTGGAGTTACGACGGGGATCTCAGCCTTCCCCTTGGGTTGGCCCTGGGAAGCCCAATCTTCCCCTCGGGTTGCGAGGGAAAGCTGGGGGTGGCGCTCGAGTCACTGCAGGGCCGAAGAGACCTCACCTAGGCGTGTGTCTGGGACCTAATATTCCTCTCCAGGGAAGGCAGGGATCTCGGGGTTGCATTCCAGGCTCCCCCGGGGAGTCAGGCCTTGTCTCGAGGGGAAGCCAAGGACTCCGCTCTCCTCTCGAGTCGCGACGCGGGTCTCTTGGAGCCCCCTGAGCGGCCTCAAGGGAGTCCAGCCTCCTCTTCCGTTTGGAGAGAGGACCCGGGATTGCTCTCCAGGCCATGCAGGAAAAGAAGGCCCTCAGCTCGCGAGGACGGGGGAGTCTCAGGGGTTTCCTCGAGCTGCGGTGCCCGTGGGTGCCGGGGTCCAGCCCCGGCTGATCCAGGGTCTTCGAAGGAAAGACGGCTAGGCGACCTATTCAAATGTTAATTAGATATAATAAAGAGGAATAGAATGAGGATAGCTCCGTAGGAAAATTCAATGGAGAAAAGAAGCTGAGTGGCTTGGTTTACGCGGAAAATCAATATAACCCGTGACACCAGGTTAGCTCTGACCACGGAGTACGCAGGCGCCCTCTCGAATAGCGGAAGGTGCCCCACCTTAGACACCTTCTCGAGTGGGTCTTAGAAGCCCAGGCAAATAAATGGTCGCAGAGGACATCCACGCTCCAGATGGACACTCAGCTAGAAGTTAAAGGGAAGAATGACATGGGGAGACCAAGCGTTGGTGAGCAAGGCCCATAGCTTTATTTTCAACAGGGGCTTTTATACCCTAAGTTACACATAGAGGACAATAGGGGATGCAAAATCAGCAGTCTTTGATGCTTATCAAAAACCAGGGTTTCTTTCCTGCAGATTTATCGTATACAAATGGTTTAGGTGATTTACATCATCTTCTGGCCAGAGGCCTATTAACATTTTATGACTCTTGACAAGGACTTATCAACAAAGACTTATTTTCTCTAAGAGTAATTATTTTAAGCTTTGGCGCCATCCTCCGAAGATAAGATTACGTTCCTATAGGGTGGATGTGTAATGGGTTTACAAAGGAAAGAATTTACTACCTTAAGGGTCTAAAGTTACTAACACCAAGGCCACTACTTATTTTTTCTACATACCAACTATATTAATTAATGCACATTCAAGGATACAATTCAAGGGATGTGAAAACTTGGCAACAAACATTGGCTCATCAATGAAATCTTTTACTAGTTTTATTCTGACAGTTTCTAATTCTCTGAGAGGCTCTAAGCTATTTGAATATCTTAAGCTTCCCGTGCCTCTGGAGGCTGGGAGACTGTAAACAATCGTATGCATAGCTGTAGGTGTCTGGGTAAACTTGTCAGGCGAGTTAGAGAGCCATCTGAGGGGTTTGGATTTAAACACTCCTAATTGCCCAGGAACTTTATTAATTGGAGCTGTAAGTTAACTCTTTGACAGAGAGAGTGAGATGGTGGTGGGGGACAGCCCCCAGTAAAGTCAGAGGCGAGAGCACAAAGCAATAAAGTAGGCAGACTCTGGTTTTTGGGGGGTAGATGCTCGAGAATATCCGGGGGCACTCCCGAGGCTCGATCCCGCCTTTGAGTATGCCAAGCCCCCTTCCTCATGACCTTTGTCACGAGTGGAATGTCTCTCGCCGGCTCCCGGCATCTCCCCCTTTTTTATTTCTTAAAACAGCCAGATGTAGCTCAGTCGCGAGCCTCTGAATGCTCTGCCGAAGAATCCTGACAATACAAGGAAGAATGAATATGAGAAGCAGAATTAAAACAGCCACAGTAACATAGCTAAGGAAGGTAGACAGCATATTTTTTCCTGAAATGTAGTTAGAGAAAGTATGGAAGAAATCATTTGCTGTTCCAGTGGCAGTAAAATCTAATCGGGAGTGTTCCATAGTTGCTATTTGATTGTGAAGTTTCCCTAAGTCTAGACCAATGTCAGAGCTGTTCCAGATACCTGAAATATGGTTTTTAATCTTTTCCCATTCAAAATCTGTCTCATTTACTTTCAGGGGTGTTACACATATCCACCGATAGTCAGCATGACAGGACAATGCCATTTTCACCTTTAAAGCCTGCAATTCAGTCCCAATATGTATTACTGCTTCCTCTAGGGCGTCTACCCTCATTTCTAATTTCCTGTCTATAGCTTCCTGTGTTGCCAATGCTAAAGAAACATTTTTGGACATAGAATCAACATATTGAGCAGTATGTACTTGTTGAGTCAATGATATTGCTGTCACAGTAACAGAAGTGATTGCACTTATCAAAGCTGCTATTCCCAAGATAAGTAAGCCCACAAACCGTCGGGTTCGCATTAAATCCTGCAGTTGTTGTGATACAGCCAAACCGTAATTATCATACCAATAAGAATGCACAGACACAGGTATCATGAGATAGGGTGGGCGTTTCAACACAACAAAAGAACAAACATTATATTGGGGGGTCAAACAAGATGAAAGCACACATTGTTCACAACACCACTACCACAAAGGAGCAAACATTATATTGAGGGTTTAAACAAGATGAGCCAGGAAGCAGCTGCAGGCGTCGGCCCCGGGGAGCAGTGTCCCCAGCATCAGGAGGCAGAACGCGAGCGGCAAGCTGTGGGCCTCGGCGCTTACGGCGGGCGGAGGGGCGGGGCTCGCGGCCTTGGGCTAGCCGCCGCGGCTTGGGCTCTCAGCGTTCCCCTCTCGCCGGCGGGAGCGCGCTGGTCTGGACTGCATTCCGCGGGCGCGCTTTCCTCTCTGGCCCTCACTCACCGCACAGACTTCTTTGCTCTAGGTCGCAGGGTGCAGCGAGAAGGGTACTGGGCGCTGCTGGCGGCGCGGAGGCGAGAGCTGGCTGGGGGAGGGGGAGCGAGCGAGTGCGCGCCGCGAACCTGGTCTTTGGGGAACGTGACATGACGAATTTGTCTGAGATCCAAATCGAAGAATCTGCATTCTGTAGAAATATACAAGCATACCCTCTCCCACAAGTTAGCAACACATCTGGCCTTTTTCACTCTCCAGTATGGAGGTCTTTTTACTTGACCAGGGGCCGAGTCGTAGCCTGTAATTCAGGCATCTAGTGTCTCATCATTGTAGTCTGCCCCTGTGTGTTTACGTTTAAGTGATTAATTACAATTTGGACATAACTATTTGTCTAGCTGTTTACCTAGAGATATGAAATTTATACCTTGAACCAGCTGCATTTTGATGGTGAATTTTGTGAGAATTTTTGGCCTTATCAATCTTTTTATTTAAGTTTAAAACAATTACTTTAGTCAATGCATCTGCCAAAGCATTTCCTTCATGTAAAGGGCCGGGCAAGCTGGAATGGGCTCTATGTCCCACAAAATATTTTTTATCTCTGTGTTTAATCTTTCTGTAAATCAGATAACAAGGAGAAGATAGTAGTTTTATTTTTTGGAATATCAGCAGTTTCAATATGAGGAAACAACCCTACAATATATCAGGAGTCAGTCAAAAGATTAAAGGTGTGGTCTCCTAAATGTTGAAAGGCCTAAATAACTGCTTGTAACTCAGTCTTGACATTTTATTCCCTTGAATTAAAAGATCTTTTAAAGGCCTTGGAGCTGTAATTTCCTGCACCCAAAAGGCTAGATCACTAGATTCAAATGTTTTGTGGCTCTTATCTTGAGAAGTCAAGTTTTTTCTTTTCTGATAATAAGGTAAAAGCAAAAGCTATGTTACTCTTTAACCTTTATTAATTTATACAGTTTTGGTAGACAGTGAGATCAAGACTTTAATTTCTCAATATAATCAGAATCTACTACACCATGCACCACCGAAATTTCTTTTTTTCTTTCTTTTTTTTTTTTTTTATTTGAAAAGAAAGCGAGCTACGCCCCAGGACAAATCTTCCAAAGTCCTCGGGTAGGGGGCCAGCCACTCCCGTTGGAATTGAAGTAAGCGGCACGTCAGGGGTTAATATTGTTGCTCAATCCTCTTGCCTTTTCTCCTAGCCTGGGTGAGACCCCCCCTGAGGGGGTTTTCTCCAAGGAGCACGCTCTGCATATTGTGTACTAAAAGCTCCTTTGTTTAAAAAACTTTTTATCTTCCTCAGGCTTAGGCAACTCTTTGAGAGGCTTTGGGGGCAAAGTGGGGAACTCCTGGGTCCTGGGAGGCACAAACGGAGGCGGTGGCAATCGCCTTAAATCAGAAAGTGGTGGATAAGTTTTTTAAAGGTTTGCGCAGAGGGGGAGGGAGCTCGCCAGGGCGCTCAGCCGCAGCGTCCTGTAAGCCCTCTCCTTCCTTGGGAGGTAAAGCACTTTCTCCCTCTTTTTTTTTTTTTTTCCAATAGCAGAAATTATGATCTGTGCAGAAAGTGGAGACTCACCACCATCCACCGCTATAGCCTCTCTCATAGGCTATTTAACAGCCTCATGACGGAGGTCCAGGACATGTCTAATCATAATACACAGAGCCAATAAACATTTGTCTATTCTTAGATGCAGAGAAACCCATTTTTTTTTTGAGAATATTTTTATTTATTTTGTACCCTCTTTACCCTATCTAAACTGCAGAGGGGACTAAAAAAGAAGCCTCAAGGTGAGGATCAAATTTATCCTCGGGACTAGAGAAAACCCCTTTCCGGGAAACTCCTAGCGGAGGCCCTTTACCCCCACATGGAGGAGGAGGCATGGGGGGATGGGAGCGTCCCGTATTTCTCTTCTCCTGTTCTGGAGATCTTTTAACTGTTTGGTGACTAAATCTTACAGACTGTCTGATAAGGGATGTTTCCCTCAAGCTCCTAGGAACGGGTGGTCTGACAGGGGAAGTTTCTCTTAGGCCTTTTGGGGCATCATTGTTTAAGAGATGCCGATCTCCATCAGAGTGATATTTAGCTATTATCTCGCCTAAATTCTCTTTTTCTTTTGGGGAAGGCTGATCTTGTTTCTCATCCCTAACTTTAAGTTGTTCCTGAGTAGTCATGGCTGCTAACATTTTTCTTAGTTGCCGATAGTCAGGTGGGTCTTCATTTTTCTCATTTTCCTGAGGTTTAACTATAGTTTCGACCTCATTTTCCTCTTTAAAGGTTACTTTTTTAGATTCAGGGGCAGGTTTAGCCACAGCATTTTCTTCACTATCCCCTTTAAGATGTACTTTTTCTGAATCGGGGGCAGGGTCTAAGACATCTCTAATGATGTTCCATAAGGAAAAAGCGTCATTAGGGACATTTTCTGAGCCATGTTCGGCATGGTAAGTTTTTAGCTGTTTTCCTACTTTTTCCCAGACATCTAAGTTAACAGAGCCTTCGTCTGGGAACCAGGGACAGTGCTCTTGTACAAATGAAAAAAATGATTGAATGGCAGATTTTTTAACTTTGATTCCTCTTTTATTTAATAACTGTAAGATTACTCCTATAAAGAGCTGTCTTTCATTTGATTCAGTGTTACCCAGGTCAGAAAATTAAGTATAGTAAAAGATTTTGCTTTTAGCTATCAAAAGATCAGGCTTTTCTTTGGCCTTTTAACTTCAGAAACTGTTTTCTCTCTCTAAGTCTAACACTTTAACACTTTCAACACTTCCCACTCCTCTCGCCCTGTCTGTCCTACAGGGGGGTCCGCGGCACCCTTGAGTGGGGTCCTAGCCGTCCCGAACACTGGAAGGACATTAGGGCTGATGACCCAGATTGTCCCGGGGGGGGGGAACAGAAGGCTGGTGACCCAAACTGTTCCGAGGGGGGAGCAGTAGAGCTGATGACCCAAACTGCTCCGTGGGGGAACAAGAGAGCTGATGACCCAGTTGTTCCGAGAACGGGGGAGCAAAAGGGCTGATGACCCTAATTGCTTTGGGGAGCTTACCTTTGAAAAACCTGTTTCGGGCGCCACCTGCCGGGGTCCAGCCCCGGCTGATCCAGGGTCTTCGAAGGAGAGACGGCTAGGCGACCTATTCAAATGTTAATTAGATATAATAAAGAGGAATAGAATGAGGATAGCTCAGTAGGAAAATTCAGTGGAGAAAAGAAGCTGAGTGGCTTGGTTTACGCGGAAAATCAATATAACCCGTGACACCAGGTTAGCTCTGACCACGGAGGCCGCAGGCGCCCTCTCGAATAGCGGAAGGTGCCCCACCTTAGACACCTTCTCGAGTGGGTCTTAGAAGCCCAGGCAAATAAATGGTCGCAGAGGACATCCACGCTCCAGATGGACACTCAGCTAGAAGTTAAAGGGAAGAATGACATGGGGAGACCAAGCGTTGGTGAGCAAGGCCCATAGCTTTATTTTCAACAGGGGCTTTTATACCCTAAGTTACACATAGAGGACAATAGGGGATGCAAAATCAGCAGTCTTTGATGCTTATCAAAAACCAGGGTTTCTTTCCTGCAGATTTATCGTATACAAATGGTTTAGGTGATTTACATCATCTTCTGGCCAGAGGCCTATTAACATTTTATGACTCTTGACAAGGACTTATCAACAAAGACTTATTTTCTCTAAGAGTAATTATTTTAAGCTTTGGCGCCATCCTCCGAAGATAAGATTACGTTCCTATAGGGTGGATGTGTAATGGGTTTACAAAGGAAAGAATTTACTACCTTAAGGGTCTAAAGTTACTAACACCAAGGCCACTACTTATTTTTTCTACATACCAACTATATTAATTAATGCACATTCAAGGATACAATTCAAGGGATGTGAAAACTTGGCAACAAACATTGGCTCATCAATGAAATCTTTTACTAGTTTTATTCTGACAGTTTCTAATTCTCTGAGAGGCTCTAAGCTATTTGAATATCTTAAGCTTCCCGTGCCTCTGGAGGCTGGGAGACTGTAAACAATCGTATGCATAGCTGTAGGTGTCCGGGAAAACTTGTCAGGCGAGTTAGAGAGCCATCTGAGGGGTTTGGATTTAAACACTCCTAATTGCCCAGGAACTTTATTAATTGGAGCTGTAAGTTAACTCTTTGACAGAGAGAGTGAGATGGTGGTGGGGGACAGCCCCCAGTAAAGTCAGAGGCAAGAGCACAAAGCAATAAAGTAGGCAGACTCTGGTTATTGGGGGGTAGATGCTCGAGAATATCCGGGGGCACTCCCGAGGCTCGATCCCGCCTTTGCGTATGCCGAGCCCCCTTCCTCATGACCTTTGTCACGAGTGGAATGTCTTTCGCCGGCTCCCGGCACGTGGGGGTTTTCTCCCGAGGCACGACGAGGATCTCAGGGAGCCTCTCGTGCGGCGCCAGGGAAGTCAGGTCTCCATGCGCGTGGCGAGGGGGAGCGCGTCCTGGCTCTCGAGTCACGGGAGGGGACTAGGGCCTCGAGACGCGTTGAAGAAGGACTCTCGAGGTCTTTGTCGGGGGGCGGCGGGAAACCCTCGTGTCCCTCGCCTTCTGCCGGGGACCTTAGGGAACTTCCCAGGGTGCCTCTGAGAGGCGAGGGATCCTGTGGAGGTGGCGGGGCCCCTCGGGACTCCGCTGGGTCTGGCGCAACGGAAGAGGGCCTCACCTCGAGGGGAGGCAGGCACCTCAGGCTTCCTCTGCGTTTCGGACTCCGACCGCAGGGTCCCTGCAGAGTTGGGACAGGAGAGTCAGGCCTCGTCTTGTCTGAGGAAGGGAACCCCGCTGGCCTCTCGAGTTGCTCAGGGGGTCTCAGGCCCCTCGTCGAGCTGTGTGTGGAACCCGCGGGTCTTTGCGGACGATGCACGGGGGTGGCAGTGCCCCTTCGTGTTGTGCCTTCACCCACAGGGTTGCCTTCGAAGAGGGGTCCGGGCCTCGGGTCCTTCTCAAGGGCGGACCGGGGAATCGGGGGCGTTCGGCCTGTGGCCCCACCCACGTGGCTCGTCTCGAATTTCCTCGTGAGACCGGCCTCATCCTGAGGTGCGCCGGGAAGGCCGGGAACCCCTTCCAGACCACGCAGGGGAATCGCCTCTCCTGTCGCGATCAGGAGGGGAGAAGGGGCTCAGAGGAAGCGGTGCCGGGACCCTCGGTGTTCCCCTCGGGGGAACCCGGCGTGTCGGGGGACTTTTGGGGGTCGCAGGAAGGCTGTCAGGGACCGTCTCGCCCTTCAGGGCGGAACAGGGGACTTCCCTTGAGACGCCGTCGCGGGCAAGGGCCTCATCTTGCCAAGCGGTGGGAACCACGTGGTTTTTCTCGAGTTGCGGCGGCATTCTCGAGTTACGACGGGGATCTCAGCCTTCCCCTTGGGTTGGCCCTGGGAAGCCCAATCTTCCCCTCGGGTTGCGAGGGAAAGCTGGGGGTGGCGCTCGAGTCACTGCAGGGCCGAAGAGACCTCACCTAGGCGTGTGTCCGGGACCTAATTTTCCTCTCCAGGGAAGGCAGGGATCTCGGGGTTGCATTCCAGGCTCCCCCGGGGAGTCAGGCCTCGTCTCGAGGGGAAGCCAAGGACTCCGCTCTCCTCTCGAGTCGCGACGCGGGTCTCTTGGAGCCCCCTGAGCGGCCTCAAGGGAGTCCAGCCTCCTCTTCCGTTTGGAGAGAGGACCCGGGATTGCTCTCCAGGCCATGCAGGAAAAGAAGGCCCTCAGCTCGCGAGGACGGGGGCGTCTCAGGGGTTTCCTCGAGCTGCGGCGCCCGTGGGGGTTTTCTCCCGAGGCACGACGAGGATCTCAGGGAGCCTCTCGTGCGGCGCCAGGGAAGTCAGGTCTCCATGCGCGTGGCGAGGGGGAGCGCGTCCTGGCTCTCGAGTCACGGGAGGGGACTAGGGCCTCGAGACGCGTTGAAGAAGGACTCTCGAGGTCTTTGTCGGGGGGCGGCGGGAAACCCTCGTTTCCCTCGCCTTCTGCCGGGGACCTTAGGGAACTTCCCAGGGTGCCTCTGAGAGGCGAGGGATCCTGTGGAGGTGGCGGGGCCCCTCGGGACTCCGCTGGGTCTGGCGCAACGGAAGAGGGCCTCACCTCGAGGGGAGGCAGGCACCTCAGGCTTCCTCTGCGTTTCGGACTCCGACCGCAGGGTCCCTGCAGAGTTGGGACAGGAGAGTCAGGCCTCGTCTTGTCTGAGGAAGGGAACCCCGCTGGCCTCTCGAGTTGCTCAGGGGGTCTCAGGCCCCTCGTCGAGCTGTGTGTGGAACCCGCGGGTCTTTGCGGACGATGCACGGGGGTGGCAGTGCCCCTTCGTGTTGTGCCTTCACCCACAGGGTTGCCTTCGAAGAGGGGTCCGGGCCTCGGGTCCTTCTCAAGGGCGGACCGGGGAATCGGGGGTGTTCGGCCTGTGGCCCCACCCACGTGGCTCGTCTCGAATTTCCTCGTGAGACCGGCCTCATCCTGAGGTGCGCCGGGAAGGCCGGGAACCCCTTCCAGACCACGCAGGGGAATCGCCTCTCCTGTCGCGATCAGGAGGGGAGAAGGGGCTCAGAGGAAGCGGTGCCGGGACCCTCGGTGTTCCCCTCGGGGGAACCCGGCGTGTCGGGGGACTTTTGGGGGTCGCAGGAAGGCTGTCAGGGACCGTCTCGCCCTTCAGGGCGGAACAGGGGACTTCCCTTGAGACGCCGTCGCGGGCAAGGGCCTCATCTTGCCAAGCGGTGGGAACCACGTGGTTTTTCTCGAGTTGCGGCGGCATTCTCGAGTTACGACGGGGATCTCAGCCTTCCCCTTGGGTTGGCCCTGGGAAGCCCAATCTTCCCCTCGGGTTGCGAGGGAAAGCTGGGGGTGGCGCTCGAGTCACTGCAGGGCCTAAGAGACCTCACCTAAGCGTGTGTGCGGGACCTAATTTTCCTCTCCAGGGAAGGCAGGGATCTCGGGGTTGCATTCCAGGCTCCCCCGGGGAGTCAGGCCTCGTCTCGAGGGGAAGCCAAGGACTCCGCTCTCCTCTCGAGTCGCGACGCGGGTCTCTTGGAGCCCCCTGAGCGGCCTCAAGGGAGTCCAGCCTCCTCTTCCGTTTGGAGAGAGGACCCGGGATTGCTCTCCAGGCCATGCAGGAAAAGAAGGCCCTCAGCTCGCGAGGACGGGGGCGTCTCAGGGGTTTCCTCGAGCTGCGGCGCCCGTGGGGGTTTTCTCCCGAGGCACGACGAGGATCTCAGGGAGCCTCTCGTGCGGCGCCAGGGAAGTCAGGTCTCCATGCGCGTGGCGAGGGGGAGCGCGTCCTGGCTCTCGAGTCACGGGAGGGGACTAGGACCTCGAGACGCGTTGAAGAAGGACTCTCGAGGTCTTTGTCGGGGGGCGGCGGGAAACCCTCGTTTCCCTCGCCTTCTGCCGGGGACCTTAGGGAACTTGCCAGGGTGCCTCTGAGAGGCGAGGGATCCTGTGGAGGTGGCGGGGCCCCTCGGGACTCCGCTGGGTCTGGCGCAACGGAAGAGGGCCTCACCTCGAGGGGAGGCAGGCACCTCAGGCTTCCTCTGCGTTTCGGACTCCGACCGCAGGGTCCCTGCAGAGTTGGGACAGGAGAGTCAGGCCTCGTCTTGTCTGAGGAAGGGAACCCCGCTGGCCTCTCGAGTTGCTCAGGGGGTCTCAGGCCCCTCGTCGAGCTGTGTGTGGAACCCGCGGGTCTTTGCGGACGATGCACGGGGGTGGCAGTGCCCCTTCGTGTTGTGCCTTCACCCACAGGGTTGCCTTCGAAGAGGGGTCCGGGCCTCGGGTCCTTCTCAAGGGCGGACCGGGGAATCGGGGGCGTTCGGCCTGTGGCCCCACCCACGTGGCTCGTCTCGAATTTCCTCGTGAGACCGGCCTCATCCTGAGGTGCGCCGGGAAGGCCGGGAACCCCTTCCAGACCACGCAGGGGAATCGCCTCTCCTGTCGCGATCAGGAGGGGAGAAGGGGCTCAGAGGAAGCGGTGCCGGGACCCTCGGTGTTCCCCTCGGGGGAACCCGGCGTGTCGGGGGACTTTTGGGGGTCGCAGGAAGGCTGTCAGGGACCGTCTCGCCCTTCAGGGCGGAACAGGGGACTTCCCTTGAGACGCCGTCGCGGGCAAGGGCCTCATCTTGCCAAGCGGTGGGAACCACGTGGTTTTTCTCGAGTTGCGGCGGCATTCTCGAGTTACGACGGGGATCTCAGCCTTCCCCTTGGGTTGGCCCTGGGAAGCCCAATCTTCCCCTCGGGTTGCGAGGGAAAGCTGGGGGTGGCGCTCGAGTCACTGCAGGGCCTAAGAGACCTCACCTAAGCGTGTGTCCGGGACCTAATTTTCCTCTCCAGGGAAGGCAGGGATCTCGGGGTTGCATTCCAGGCTCCCCCGGGGAGTCAGGCCTCGTCTCGAGGGGAAGCCAAGGACTCCGCTCTCCTCTCGAGTCGCGACGCGGGTCTCTTGGAGCCCCCTGAGCGGCCTCAAGGGAGTCCAGCCTCCTCTTCCGTTTGGAGAGAGGACCCGGGATTGCTCTCCAGGCCATGCAGGAAAAGAAGGCCCTCAGCTCGCGAGGACGGGGGCGTCTCAGGGGTTTCCTCAAGCTGCGGCGCCCGTGGGGGTTTTCTCCCGAGGCACGACGAGGATCTCAGGGAGCCTCTCGTGCGGCGCCAGGGAAGTCAGGTCTCCATGCGCGTGGCGAGGGGGAGCGCGTCCTGGCTCTCGAGTCACGGGAGGGGACTAGGGCCTCGAGACGCGTTGAAGAAGGACTCTCGAGGTCTTTGTCGGGGGGCGGCGGGAAACCCTCGTTTCCCTCGCCTTCTGCCGGGGACCTTAGGGAACTTCCCAGGGTGCCTCTGAGAGGCGAGGGATCCTGTGGAGGTGGCGGGGCCCCTCGGGACTCCGCTGGGTCTGGCGCAACGGAAGAGGGCCTCACCTCGAGGGGAGGCAGGCACCTCAGGCTTCCTCTGCGTTTCGGACTCCGACCGCAGGGTCCCTGCAGAGTTGGGACAGGAGAGTCAGGCCTCGTCTTGTCTGAGGAAGGGAACCCCGCTGGCCTCTCGAGTTGCTCAGGGGGTCTCAGGCCCCTCGTCGAGCTGTGTGTGGAACCCGCGGGTCTTTGCGGACGATGCACGGGGGTGGCAGTGCCCCTTCGTGTTGTGCCTTCACCCACAGGGTTGCCTTCGAAGAGGGGTCCGGGCCTCGGGTCCTTCTCAAGGGCGGACCGGGGAATCGGGGGCGTTCGGCCTGTGGCCCCACCCACGTGGCTCGTCTCGAATTTCCTCGTGAGACCGGCCTCATCCTGAGGTGCGCCGGGAAGGCCGGGAACCCCTTCCAGACCACGCAGGGGAATCGCCTCTCCTGTCGCGATCAGGAGGGGAGAAGGGGCTCAGAGGAAGCGGTGCCGGGACCCTCGGTGTTCCCCTCGGGGGAACCCGGCGTGTCGGGGGACTTTTGGGGGTCGCAGGAAGGCTGTCAGGGACCGTCTCGCCCTTCAGGGCGGAACAGGGGACTTCCCTTGAGACGCCGTCGCGGGCAAGGGCCTCATCTTGCCAAGCGGTGGGAACCACGTGGTTTTTCTCGAGTTGCGGCGGCATTCTCGAGTTACGACGGGGATCTCAGCCTTCCCCTTGGGTTGGCCCTGGGAAGCCCAATCTTCCCCTCGGGTTGCGAGGGAAAGCTGGGGGTGGCGCTCGAGTCACCGCAGGGCCTAAGAGACCTCACCTAAGCGTGTGTCCGGGACCTAATTTTCCTCTCCAGGGAAGGCAGGGATCTCGGGGTTGCATTCCAGGCTCCCCCGGGGAGTCAGGCCTCGTCTCGAGGGGAAGCCAAGGACTCCGCTCTCCTCTCGAGTCGCGACGCGGGTCTCTTGGAGCCCCCTGAGCGGCCTCAAGGGAGTCCAGCCTCCTCTTCCGTTTGGAGAGAGGACCCGGGATTGCTCTCCAGGCCATGCAGGAAAAGAAGGCCCTCAGCTCGCGAGGACGGGGGCGTCTCAGGGGTTTCCTCGAGCTGCGGCGCCCGTGGGGGTTTTCTCCCGAGGCACGACGAGGATCTCAGGGAGCCTCTCGTGCGGCGCCAGGGAAGTCAGGTCTCCATGCGCGTGGCGAGGGGGAGCGCGTCCTGGCTCTCGAGTCACGGGAGGGGACTAGGGCCTCGAGACGCGTTGAAGAAGGACTCTCGAGGTCTTTGTCGGGGGGCGGCGGGAAACCCTCGTTTCCCTCGCCTTCTGCCGGGGACCTTAGGGAACTTGCCAGGGTGCCTCTGAGAGGCGAGGGATCCTGTGGAGGTGGCGGGGCCCCTCGGGACTCCGCTGGGTCTGGCGCAACGGAAGAGGGCCTCACCTCGAGGGGAGGCAGGCACCTCAGGCTTCCTCTGCGTTTCGGACTCCGACCGCAGGGTCCCTGCAGAGTTGGGACAGGAGAGTCAGGCCTCGTCTTGTCTGAGGAAGGGAACCCCGCTGGCCTCTCGAGTTGCTCAGGGGGTCTCAGGCCCCTCGTCGAGCTGTGTGTGGAACCCGCGGGTCTTTGCGGACGATGCACGGGGGTGGCAGTGCCCCTTCGTGTTGTGCCTTCAGCCACAGGGTTGCCTTCGAAGAGGGGTCCGGGCCTCGGGTCCTTCTCAAGGGCGGACCGGGGAATCGGGGGCGTTCGGCCTGTGGCCCCACCCACGTGGCTCGTCTCGAATTTCCTCGTGAGACCGGCCTCATCCTGAGGTGCGCCGGGAAGGCCGGGAACCCCTTCCAGACCACGCAGGGGAATCGCCTCTCCTGTCGCGATCAGGAGGGGAGAAGGGGCTCAGAGGAAGCGGTGCCGGGACCCTCGGTGTTCCCCTCGGGGGAACCCGGCGTGTCGGGGGACTTTTGGGGGTCGCAGGAAGGCTGTCAGGGACCGTCTCGCCCTTCAGGGCGGAACAGGGGACTTCCCTTGAGACGCCGTCGCGGGCAAGGGCCTCATCTTGCCAAGCGGTGGGAACCACGTGGTTTTTCTCGAGTTGCGGCGGCATTCTCGAGTTACGACGGGGATCTCAGCCTTCCCCTTGGGTTGGCCCTGGGAAGCCCAATCTTCCCCTCGGGTTGCGAGGGAAAGCTGGGGGTGGCGCTCGAGTCACCGCAGGGCCGAAGAGACCTCACCTAAGCGTGTGTGCGGGACCTAATTTTCCTCTCCAGGGAAGGCAGGGATCTCGGGGTTGCATTCCAGGCTCCCCCGGGGAGTCAGGCCTCGTCTCGAGGGGAAGCCAAGGACTCCGCTCTCCTCTCGAGTCGCGACGCGGGTCTCTTGGAGCCCCCTGAGCGGCCTCAAGGGAGTCCAGCCTCCTCTTCCGTTTGGAGAGAGGACCCGGGATTGCTCTCCAGGCCATGCAGGAAAAGAAGGCCCTCAGCTCGCGAGGACGGGGGCGTCTCAGGGGTTTCCTCGAGCTGCGGCGCCCGTGGGGGTTTTCTCCCGAGGCACGACGAGGATCTCAGGGAGCCTCTCGTGCGGCGCCAGGGAAGTCAGGTCTCCATGCGCGTGGCGAGGGGGAGCGCGTCCTGGCTCTCGAGTCACGGGAGGGGACTAGGGCCTCGAGACGCGTTGAAGAAGGACTCTCGAGGTCTTTGTCGGGGGGCGGCGGGAAACCCTCGTTTCCCTCGCCTTCTGCCGGGGACCTTAGGGAACTTGCCAGGGTGCCTCTGAGAGGCGAGGGATCCTGTGGAGGTGGCGGGGCCCCTCGGGACTCCGCTGGGTCTGGCGCAACGGAAGAGGGCCTCACCTCGAGGGGAGGCAGGCACCTCAGGCTTCCTCTGCGTTTCGGACTCCGACCGCAGGGTCCCTGCAGAGTTGGGACAGGAGAGTCAGGCCTCGTCTTGTCTGAGGAAGGGAACCCCGCTGGCCTCTCGAGTTGCTCAGGGGGTCTCAGGCCCCTCGTCGAGCTGTGTGTGGAACCCGCGGGTCTTTGCGGACGATGCACGGGGGTGGCAGTGCCCCTTCGTGTTGTGCCTTCAGCCACAGGGTTGCCTTCGAAGAGGGGTCCGGGCCTCGGGTCCTTCTCAAGGGCGGACCGGGGAATCGGGGGCGTTCGGCCTGTGGCCCCACCCACGTGGCTCGTCTCGAATTTCCTCGTGAGACCGGCCTCATCCTGAGGTGCGCCGGGAAGGCCGGGAACCCCTTCCAGACCACGCAGGGGAATCGCCTCTCCTGTCGCGATCAGGAGGGGAGAAGGGGCTCAGAGGAAGCGGTGCCGGGACCCTCGGTGTTCCCCTCGGGGGAACCCGGCGTGTCGGGGGACTTTTGGGGGTCGCAGGAAGGCTGTCAGGGACCGTCTCGCCCTTCAGGGCGGAACAGGGGACTTCCCTTGAGACGCCGTCGCGGGCAAGGGCCTCATCTTGCCAAGCGGTGGGAACCACGTGGTTTTTCTCGAGTTGCGGCGGCATTCTCGAGTTACGACGGGGATCTCAGCCTTCCCCTTGGGTTGGCCCTGGGAAGCCCAATCTTCCCCTCGGGTTGCGAGGGAAAGCTGGGGGTGGCGCTCGAGTCACTGCAGGGCCGAAGAGACCTCACCTAAGCGTGTGTCCGGGACCTAATTTTCCTCTCCAGGGAAGGCAGGGATCTCGGGGTTGCATTCCAGGCTCCCCCGGGGAGTCAGGCCTCGTCTCGAGGGGAAGCCAAGGACTCCGCTCTCCTCTCGAGTCGCGACGCGGGTCTCTTGGAGCCCCCTGAGCGGCCTCAAGGGAGTCCAGCCTCCTCTTCCGTTTGGAGAGAGGACCCGGGATTGCTCTCCAGGCCATGCAGGAAAAGAAGGCCCTCAGCTCGCGAGGACGGGGGCGTCTCAGGGGTTTCCTCGAGCTGCGGCGCCCGTGGGGGTTTTCTCCCGAGGCACGACGAGGATCTCAGGGAGCCTCTCGTGCGGCGCCAGGGAAGTCAGGTCTCCATGCGCGTGGCGAGGGGGAGCGCGTCCTGGCTCTCGAGTCACGGGAGGGGACTAGGGCCTCGAGACGCGTTGAAGAAGGACTCTCGAGGTCTTTGTCGGGGGGCGGCGGGAAACCCTCGTTTCCCTCGCCTTCTGCCGGGGACCTTAGGGAACTTGCCAGGGTGCCTCTGAGAGGCGAGGGATCCTGTGGAGGTGGCGGGGCCCCTCGGGACTCCGCTGGGTCTGGCGCAACGGAAGAGGGCCTCACCTCGAGGGGAGGCAGGCACCTCAGGCTTCCTCTGCGTTTCGGACTCCGACCGCAGGGTCCCTGCAGAGTTGGGACAGGAGAGTCAGGCCTCGTCTTGTCTGAGGAAGGGAACCCCGCTGGCCTCTCGAGTTGCTCAGGGGGTCTCAGGCCCCTCGTCGAGCTGTGTGTGGAACCCGCGGGTCTTTGCGGACGATGCACGGGGGTGGCAGTGCCCCTTCGTGTTGTGCCTTCACCCACAGGGTTGCCTTCGAAGAGGGGTCCGGGCCTCGGGTCCTTCTCAAGGGCGGACCGGGGAATCGGGGGCGTTCGGCCTGTGGCCCCACCCACGTGGCTCGTCTCGAATTTCCTCGTGAGACCGGCCTCATCCTGAGGTGCGCCGGGAAGGCCGGGAACCCCTTCCAGACCACGCAGGGGAATCGCCTCTCCTGTCGCGATCAGGAGGGGAGAAGGGGCTCAGAGGAAGCGGTGCCGGGACCCTCGGTGTTCCCCTCGGGGGAACCCGGCGTGTCGGGGGACTTTTGGGGGTCGCAGGAAGGCTGTCAGGGACCGTCTCGCCCTTCAGGGCGGAACAGGGGACTTCCCTTGAGACGCCGTCGCGGGCAAGGGCCTCATCTTGCCAAGCGGTGGGAACCACGTGGTTTTTCTCGAGTTGCGGCGGCATTCTCGAGTTACGACGGGGATCTCAGCCTTCCCCTTGGGTTGGCCCTGGGAAGCCCAATCTTCCCCTCGGGTTGCGAGGGAAAGCTGGGGGTGGCGCTCGAGTCACTGCAGGGCCGAAGAGACCTCACCTAAGCGTGTGTCCGGGACCTAATTTTCCTCTCCAGGGAAGGCAGGGATCTCGGGGTTGCATTCCAGGCTCCCCCGGGGAGTCAGGCCTCGTCTCGAGGGGAAGCCAAGGACTCCGCTCTCCTCTCGAGTCGCGACGCGGGTCTCTTGGAGCCCCCTGAGCGGCCTCAAGGGAGTCCAGCCTCCTCTTCCGTTTGGAGAGAGCACCCGGGATTGCTCTCCAGGCCATGCAGGAAAAGAAGGCCCTCAGCTCGCGAGGACGGGGGCGTCTCAGGGGTTTCCTCGAGCTGCGGCGCCCGTGGGGGTTTTCTCCCGAGGCACGACGAGGATCTCAGGGAGCCTCTCGTGCGGCGCCAGGGAAGTCAGGTCTCCATGCGCGTGGCGAGGGGGAGCGCGTCCTGGCTCTCGAGTCACGGGAGGGGACTAGGGCCTCGAGACGCGTTGAAGAAGGACTCTCGAGGTCTTTGTCGGGGGGCGGCGGGAAACCCTCGTTTCCCTCGCCTTCTGCCGGGGACCTTAGGGAACTTGCCAGGGTGCCTCTGAGAGGCGAGGGATCCTGTGGAGGTGGCGGGGCCCCTCGGGACTCCGCTGGGTCTGGCGCAACGGAAGAGGGCCTCACCTCGAGGGGAGGCAGGCACCTCAGGCTTCCTCTGCGTTTCGGACTCCGACCGCAGGGTCCCTGCAGAGTTGGGACAGGAGAGTCAGGCCTCGTCTTGTCTGAGGAAGGGAACCCCGCTGGCCTCTCGAGTTGCTCAGGGGGTCTCAGGCCCCTCGTCGAGCTGTGTGTGGAACCCGCGGGTCTTTGCGGACGATGCACGGGGGTGGCAGTGCCCCTTCGTGTTGTGCCTTCACCCACAGGGTTGCCTTCGAAGAGGGGTCCGGGCCTCGGGTCCTTCTCAAGGGCGGACCGGGGAATCGGGGGCGTTCGGCCTGTGGCCCCACCCACGTGGCTCGTCTCGAATTTCCTCGTGAGACCGGCCTCATCCTGAGGTGCGCCGGGAAGGCCGGGAACCCCTTCCAGACCACGCAGGGGAATCGCCTCTCCTGTCGCGATCAGGAGGGGAGAAGGGGCTCAGAGGAAGCGGTGCCGGGACCCTCGGTGTTCCCCTCGGGGGAACCCGGCGTGTCGGGGGACTTTTGGGGGTCGCAGGAAGGCTGTCAGGGACCGTCTCGCCCTTCAGGGCGGAACAGGGGACTTCCCTTGAGACGCCGTCGCGGGCAAGGGCCTCATCTTGCCAAGCGGTGGGAACCACGTGGTTTTTCTCGAGTTGCGGCGGCATTCTCGAGTTACGACGGGGATCTCAGCCTTCCCCTTGGGTTGGCCCTGGGAAGCCCAATCTTCCCCTCGGGTTGCGAGGGAAAGCTGGGGGTGGCGCTCGAGTCACTGCAGGGCCTAAGAGACCTCACCTAAGCGTGTGTCCGGGACCTAATTTTCCTCTCCAGGGAAGGCAGGGATCTCGGGGTTGCATTCCAGGCTCCCCCGGGGAGTCAGGCCTCGTCTCGAGGGGAAGCCAAGGACTCCGCTCTCCTCTCGAGTCGCGACGCGGGTCTCTTGGAGCCCCCTGAGCGGCCTCAAGGGAGTCCAGCCTCCTCTTCCGTTTGGAGAGAGGACCCGGGATTGCTCTCCAGGCCATGCAGGAAAAGAAGGCCCTCAGCTCGCGAGGACGGGGGCGTCTCAGGGGTTTCCTCGAGCTGCGGCGCCCGTGGGGGTTTTCTCCCGAGGCACGACGAGGATCTCAGGGAGCCTCTCGTGCGGCGCCAGGGAAGTCAGGTCTCCATGCGCGTGGCGAGGGGGAGCGCGTCCTGGCTCTCGAGTCACGGGAGGGGACTAGGGCCTCGAGACGCGTTGAAGAAGGACTCTCGAGGTCTTTGTCGGGGGGCGGCGGGAAACCCTCGTTTCCCTCGCCTTCTGCCGGGGACCTTAGGGAACTTGCCAGGGTGCCTCTGAGAGGCGAGGGATCCTGTGGAGGTGGCGGGGCCCCTCGGGACTCCGCTGGGTCTGGCGCAACGGAAGAGGGCCTCACCTCGAGGGGAGGCAGGCACCTCAGGCTTCCTCTGCGTTTCGGACTCCGACCGCAGGGTCCCTGCAGAGTTGGGACAGGAGAGTCAGGCCTCGTCTTGTCTGAGGAAGGGAACCCCGCTGGCCTCTCGAGTTGCTCAGGGGGTCTCAGGCCCCTCGTCGAGCTGTGTGTGGAACCCGCGGGTCTTTGCGGACGATGCACGGGGGTGGCAGTGCCCCTTCGTGTTGTGCCTTCAGCCACAGGGTTGCCTTCGAAGAGGGGTCCGGGCCTCGGGTCCTTCTCAAGGGCGGACCGGGGAATCGGGGGCGTTCGGCCTGTGGCCCCACCCACGTGGCTCGTCTCGAATTTCCTCGTGAGACCGGCCTCATCCTGAGGTGCGCCGGGAAGGCCGGGAACCCCTTCCAGACCACGCAGGGGAATCGCCTCTCCTGTCGCGATCAGGAGGGGAGAAGGGGCTCAGAGGAAGCGGTGCCGGGACCCTCGGTGTTCCCCTCGGGGGAACCCGGCGTGTCGGGGGACTTTTGGGGGTCGCAGGAAGGCTGTCAGGGACCGTCTCGCCCTTCAGGGCGGAACAGGGGACTTCCCTTGAGACGCCGTCGCGGGCAAGGGCCTCATCTTGCCAAGCGGTGGGAACCACGTGGTTTTTCTCGAGTTGCGGCGGCATTCTCGAGTTACGACGGGGATCTCAGCCTTCCCCTTGGGTTGGCCCTGGGAAGCCCAATCTTCCCCTCGGGTTGCGAGGGAAAGCTGGGGGTGGCGCTCGAGTCACTGCAGGGCCGAAGAGACCTCACCTAGGCGTGTGTCCGGGACCTAATTTTCCTCTCCAGGGAAGGCAGGGATCTCGGGGTTGCATTCCAGGCTCCCCCGGGGAGTCAGGCCTCGTCTCGAGGGGAAGCCAAGGACTCCGCTCTCCTCTCGAGTCGCGACGCGGGTCTCTTGGAGCCCCCTGAGCGGCCTCAAGGGAGTCCAGCCTCCTCTTCCGTTTGGAGAGAGGACCCGGGATTGCTCTCCAGGCCATGCAGGAAAAGAAGGCCCTCAGCTCGCGAGGACGGGGGCGTCTCAGGGGTTTCCTCGAGCTGCGGCGCCCGTGGGGGTTTTCTCCCGAGGCACGACGAGGATCTCAGGGAGCCTCTCGTGCGGCGCCAGGGAAGTCAGGTCTCCATGCGCGTGGCGAGGGGGAGCGCGTCCTGGCTCTCGAGTCACGGGAGGGGACTAGGGCCTCGAGACGCGTTGAAGAAGGACTCTCGAGGTCTTTGTCGGGGGGCGGCGGGAAACCCTCGTTTCCCTCGCCTTCTGCCGGGGACCTTAGGGAACTTGCCAGGGTGCCTCTGAGAGGCGAGGGATCCTGTGGAGGTGGCGGGGCCCCTCGGGACTCCGCTGGGTCTGGCGCAACGGAAGAGGGCCTCACCTCGAGGGGAGGCAGGCACCTCAGGCTTCCTCTGCGTTTCGGACTCCGACCGCAGGGTCCCTGCAGAGTTGGGACAGGAGAGTCAGGCCTCGTCTTGTCTGAGGAAGGGAACCCCGCTGGCCTCTCGAGTTGCTCAGGGGGTCTCAGGCCCCTCGTCGAGCTGTGTGTGGAACCCGCGGGTCTTTGCGGACGATGCACGGGGGTGGCAGTGCCCCTTCGTGTTGTGCCTTCACCCACAGGGTTGCCTTCGAAGAGGGGTCCGGGCCTCGGGTCCTTCTCAAGGGCGGACCGGGGAATCGGGGGCGTTCGGCCTGTGGCCCCACCCACGTGGCTCGTCTCGAATTTCCTCGTGAGACCGGCCTCATCCTGAGGTGCGCCGGGAAGGCCGGGAACCCCTTCCAGACCACGCAGGGGAATCGCCTCTCCTGTCGCGATCAGGAGGGGAGAAGGGGCTCAGAGGAAGCGGTGCCGGGACGCTCGGTGTTCCCCTCGGGGGAACCCGGCGTGTCGGGGGACTTTTGGGGGTCGCAGGAAGGCTGTCAGGGACCGTCTCGCCCTTCAGGGCGGAACAGGGGACTTCCCTTGAGACGCCGTCGCGGGCAAGGGCCTCATCTTGCCAAGCGGTGGGAACCACGTGGTTTTTCTCGAGTTGCGGCGGCATTCTCGAGTTACGACGGGGATCTCAGCCTTCCCCTTGGGTTGGCCCTGGGAAGCCCAATCTTCCCCTCGGGTTGCGAGGGAAAGCTGGGGGTGGCGCTCGAGTCACTGCAGGGCCGAAGAGACCTCACCTAGGCGTGTGTCCGGGACCTAATTTTCCTCTCCAGGGAAGGCAGGGATCTCGGGGTTGCATTCCAGGCTCCCCCGGGGAGTCAGGCCTCGTCTCGAGGGGAAGCCAAGGACTCCGCTCTCCTCTCGAGTCGCGACGCGGGTCTCTTGGAGCCCCCTGAGCGGCCTCAAGGGAGTCCAGCCTCCTCTTCCGTTTGGAGAGAGGACCCGGGATTGCTCTCCAGGCCATGCAGGAAAAGAAGGCCCTCAGCTCGCGAGGACGGGGGCGTCTCAGGGGTTTCCTCGAGCTGCGGCGCCCGTGGGGGTTTTCTCCCGAGGCACGACGAGGATCTCAGGGAGCCTCTCGTGCGGCGCCAGGGAAGTCAGGTCTCCATGCGCGTGGCGAGGGGGAGCGCGTCCTGGCTCTCGAGTCACGGGAGGGGACTAGGGCCTCGAGACGCGTTGAAGAAGGACTCTCGAGGTCTTTGTCGGGGGGCGGCGGGAAACCCTCGTTTCCCTCGCCTTCTGCCGGGGACCTTAGGGAACTTGCCAGGGTGCCTCTGAGAGGCGAGGGATCCTGTGGAGGTGGCGGGGCCCCTCGGGACTCCGCTGGGTCTGGCGCAACGGAAGAGGGCCTCACCTCGAGGGGAGGCAGGCACCTCAGGCTTCCTCTGCGTTTCGGACTCCGACCGCAGGGTCCCTGCAGAGTTGGGACAGGAGAGTCAGGCCTCGTCTTGTCTGAGGAAGGGAACCCCGCTGGCCTCTCGAGTTGCTCAGGGGGTCTCAGGCCCCTCGTCGAGCTGTGTGTGGAACCCGCGGGTCTTTGCGGACGATGCACGGGGGTGGCAGTGCCCCTTCGTGTTGTGCCTTCAGCCACAGGGTTGCCTTCGAAGAGGGGTCCGGGCCTCGGGTCCTTCTCAAGGGCGGACCGGGGAATCGGGGGCGTTCGGCCTGTGGCCCCACCCACGTGGCTCGTCTCGAATTTCCTCGTGAGACCGGCCTCATCCTGAGGTGCGCCGGGAAGGCCGGGAACCCCTTCCAGACCACGCAGGGGAATCGCCTCTCCTGTCGCGATCAGGAGGGGAGAAGGGGCTCAGAGGAAGCGGTGCCGGGACCCTCGGTGTTCCCCTCGGGGGAACCCGGCGTGTCGGGGGACTTTTGGGGGTCGCAGGAAGGCTGTCAGGGACCGTCTCGCCCTTCAGGGCGGAACAGGGGACTTCCCTTGAGACGCCGTCGCGGGCAAGGGCCTCATCTTGCCAAGCGGTGGGAACCACGTGGTTTTTCTCGAGTTGCGGCGGCATTCTCGAGTTACGACGGGGATCTCAGCCTTCCCCTTGGGTTGGCCCTGGGAAGCCCAATCTTCCCCTCGGGTTGCGAGGGAAAGCTGGGGGTGGCGCTCGAGTCACCGCAGGGCCGAAGAGACCTCACCTAGGCGTGTGTCCGGGACCTAATTTTCCTCTCCAGGGAAGGCAGGGATCTCGGGGTTGCATTCCAGGCTCCCCCGGGGAGTCAGGCCTCGTCTCGAGGGGAAGCCAAGGACTCCGCTCTCCTCTCGAGTCGCGACGCGGGTCTCTTGGAGCCCCCTGAGCGGCCTCAAGGGAGTCCAGCCTCCTCTTCCGTTTGGAGAGAGGACCCGGGATTGCTCTCCAGGCCATGCAGGAAAAGAAGGCCCTCAGCTCGCGAGGACGGGGGCGTCTCAGGGGTTTCCTCGAGCTGCGGCGCCCGTGGGGGTTTTCTCCCGAGGCACGACGAGGATCTCAGGGAGCCTCTCGTGCGGCGCCAGGGAAGTCAGGTCTCCATGCGCGTGGCGAGGGGGAGCGCGTCCTGGCTCTCGAGTCACGGGAGGGGACTAGGGCCTCGAGACGCGTTGAAGAAGGACTCTCGAGGTCTTTGTCGGGGGGCGGCGGGAAACCCTCGTTTCCCTCGCCTTCTGCCGGGGACCTTAGGGAACTTCCCAGGGTGCCTCTGAGAGGCGAGGGATCCTGTGGAGGTGGCGGGGCCCCTCGGGACTCCGCTGGGTCTGGCGCAACGGAAGAGGGCCTCACCTCGAGGGGAGGCAGGCACCTCAGGCTTCCTCTGCGTTTCGGACTCCGACCGCAGGGTCCCTGCAGAGTTGGGACAGGAGAGTCAGGCCTCGTCTTGTCTGAGGAAGGGAACCCCGCTGGCCTCTCGAGTTGCTCAGGGGGTCTCAGGCCCCTCGTCGAGCTGTGTGTGGAACCCGCGGGTCTTTGCGGACGATGCACGGGGGTGGCAGTGCCCCTTCGTGTTGTGCCTCCACCCACAGGGTTGCCTTCGAAGAGGGGTCCGGGCCTCGGGTCCTTCTCAAGGGCGGACCGGGGAATCGGGGGCGTTCGGCCTGTGGCCCCACCCACGTGGCTCGTCTCGAATTTCCTCGTGAGACCGGCCTCATCCTGAGGTGCGCCGGGAAGGCCGGGAACCCCTTCCAGACCACGCAGGGGAATCGCCTCTCCTGTCGCGATCAGGAGGGGAGAAGGGGCTCAGAGGAAGCGGTGCCGGGACCCTCGGTGTTCCCCTCGGGGGAACCCGGCGTGTCGGGGGACTTTTGGGGGTCGCAGGAAGGCTGTCAGGGACCGTCTCGCCCTTCAGGGCGGAACAGGGGACTTCCCTTGAGACGCCGTCGCGGGCAAGGGCCTCATCTTGCCAAGCGGTGGGAACCACGTGGTTTTTCTCGAGTTGCGGCGGCATTCTCGAGTTACGACGGGGATCTCAGCCTTCCCCTTGGGTTGGCCCTGGGAAGCCCAATCTTCCCCTCGGGTTGCGAGGGAAAGCTGGGGGTGGCGCTCGAGTCACCGCAGGGCCGAAGAGACCTCACCTAGGCGTGTGTCCGGGACCTAATTTTCCTCTCCAGGGAAGGCAGGGATCTCGGGGTTGCATTCCAGGCTCCCCCGGGGAGTCAGGCCTCGTCTCGAGGGGAAGCCAAGGACTCCGCTCTCCTCTCGAGTCGCGACGCGGGTCTCTTGGAGCCCCCTGAGCGGCCTCAAGGGAGTCCAGCCTCCTCTTCCGTTTGGAGAGAGGACCCGGGATTGCTCTCCAGGCCATGCAGGAAAAGAAGGCCCTCAGCTCGCGAGGACGGGGGCGTCTCAGGGGTTTCCTCGAGCTGCGGCGCCCGTGGGGGTTTTCTCCCGAGGCACGACGAGGATCTCAGGGAGCCTCTCGTGCGGCGCCAGGGAAGTCAGGTCTCCATGCGCGTGGCGAGGGGGAGCGCGTCCTGGCTCTCGAGTCACGGGAGGGGACTAGGGCCTCGAGACGCGTTGAAGAAGGACTCTCGAGGTCTTTGTCGGGGGGCGGCGGGAAACCCTCGTTTCCCTCGCCTTCTGCCGGGGACCTTAGGGAACTTGCCAGGGTGCCTCTGAGAGGCGAGGGATCCTGTGGAGGTGGCGGGGCCCCTCGGGACTCCGCTGGGTCTGGCGCAACGGAAGAGGGCCTCACCTCGAGGGGAGGCAGGCACCTCAGGCTTCCTCTGCGTTTCGGACTCCGACCGCAGGGTCCCTGCAGAGTTGGGACAGGAGAGTCAGGCCTCGTCTTGTCTGAGGAAGGGAACCCCGCTGGCCTCTCGAGTTGCTCAGGGGGTCTCAGGCCCCTCGTCGAGCTGTGTGTGGAACCCGCGGGTCTTTGCGGACGATGCACGGGGGTGGCAGTGCCCCTTCGTGTTGTGCCTTCACCCACAGGGTTGCCTTCGAAGAGGGGTCCGGGCCTCGGGTCCTTCTCAAGGGCGGACCGGGGAATCGGGGGCGTTCGGCCTGTGGCCCCACCCACGTGGCTCGTCTCGAATTTCCTCGTGAGACCGGCCTCATCCTGAGGTGCGCCGGGAAGGCCGGGAACCCCTTCCAGACCACGCAGGGGAATCGCCTCTCCTGTCGCGATCAGGAGGGGAGAAGGGGCTCAGAGGAAGCGGTGCCGGGACCCTCGGTGTTCCCCTCGGGGGAACCCGGCGTGTCGGGGGACTTTTGGGGGTCGCAGGAAGGCTGTCAGGGACCGTCTCGCCCTTCAGGGCGGAACAGGGGACTTCCCTTGAGACGCCGTCGCGGGCAAGGGCCTCATCTTGCCAAGCGGTGGGAACCACGTGGTTTTTCTCGAGTTGCGGCGGCATTCTCGAGTTACGACGGGGATCTCAGCCTTCCCCTTGGGTTGGCCCTGGGAAGCCCAATCTTCCCCTCGGGTTGCGAGGGAAAGCTGGGGGTGGCGCTCGAGTCACTGCAGGGCCTAAGAGACCTCACCTAAGCGTGTGTCCGGGACCTAATTTTCCTCTCCAGGGAAGGCAGGGATCTCGGGGTTGCATTCCAGGCTCCCCCGGGGAGTCAGGCCTCGTCTCGAGGGGAAGCCAAGGACTCCGCTCTCCTCTCGAGTCGCGACGCGGGTCTCTTGGAGCCCCCTGAGCGGCCTCAAGGGAGTCCAGCCTCCTCTTCCGTTTGGAGAGAGGACCCGGGATTGCTCTCCAGGCCATGCAGGAAAAGAAGGCCCTCAGCTCGCGAGGACGGGGGCGTCTCAGGGGTTTCCTCGAGCTGCGGCGCCCGTGGGGGTTTTCTCCCGAGGCACGACGAGGATCTCAGGGAGCCTCTCGTGCGGCGCCAGGGAAGTCAGGTCTCCATGCGCGTGGCGAGGGGGAGCGCGTCCTGGCTCTCGAGTCACGGGAGGGGACTAGGGCCTCGAGACGCGTTGAAGAAGGACTCTCGAGGTCTTTGTCGGGGGGCGGCGGGAAACCCTCGTTTCCCTCGCCTTCTGCCGGGGACCTTAGGGAACTTGCCAGGGTGCCTCTGAGAGGCGAGGGATCCTGTGGAGGTGGCGGGGCCCCTCGGGACTCCGCTGGGTCTGGCGCAACGGAAGAGGGCCTCACCTCGAGGGGAGGCAGGCACCTCAGGCTTCCTCTGCGTTTCGGACTCCGACCGCAGGGTCCCTGCAGAGTTGGGACAGGAGAGTCAGGCCTCGTCTTGTCTGAGGAAGGGAACCCCGCTGGCCTCTCGAGTTGCTCAGGGGGTCTCAGGCCCCTCGTCGAGCTGTGTGTGGAACCCGCGGGTCTTTGCGGACGATGCACGGGGGTGGCAGTGCCCCTTCGTGTTGTGCCTTCAGCCACAGGGTTGCCTTCGAAGAGGGGTCCGGGCCTCGGGTCCTTCTCAAGGGCGGACCGGGGAATCGGGGGCGTTCGGCCTGTGGCCCCACCCACGTGGCTCGTCTCGAATTTCCTCGTGAGACCGGCCTCATCCTGAGGTGCGCCGGGAAGGCCGGGAACCCCTTCCAGACCACGCAGGGGAATCGCCTCTCCTGTCGCGATCAGGAGGGGAGAAGGGGCTCAGAGGAAGCGGTGCCGGGACCCTCGGTGTTCCCCTCGGGGGAACCCGGCGTGTCGGGGGACTTTTGGGGGTCGCAGGAAGGCTGTCAGGGACCGTCTCGCCCTTCAGGGCGGAACAGGGGACTTCCCTTGAGACGCCGTCGCGGGCAAGGGCCTCATCTTGCCAAGCGGTGGGAACCACGTGGTTTTTCTCGAGTTGCGGCGGCATTCTCGAGTTACGACGGGGATCTCAGCCTTCCCCTTGGGTTGGCCCTGGGAAGCCCAATCTTCCCCTCGGGTTGCGAGGGAAAGCTGGGGGTGGCGCTCGAGTCACTGCAGGGCCGAAGAGACCTCACCTAGGCGTGTGTCCGGGACCTAATTTTCCTCTCCAGGGAAGGCAGGGATCTCGGGGTTGCATTCCAGGCTCCCCCGGGGAGTCAGGCCTCGTCTCGAGGGGAAGCCAAGGACTCCGCTCTCCTCTCGAGTCGCGACGCGGGTCTCTTGGAGCCCCCTGAGCGGCCTCAAGGGAGTCCAGCCTCCTCTTCCGTTTGGAGAGAGGACCCGGGATTGCTCTCCAGGCCATGCAGGAAAAGAAGGCCCTCAGCTCGCGAGGACGGGGGCGTCTCAGGGGTTTCCTCGAGCTGCGGCGCCCGTGGGGGTTTTCTCCCGAGGCACGACGAGGATCTCAGGGAGCCTCTCGTGCGGCGCCAGGGAAGTCAGGTCTCCATGCGCGTGGCGAGGGGGAGCGCGTCCTGGCTCTCGAGTCACGGGAGGGGACTAGGGCCTCGAGACGCGTTGAAGAAGGACTCTCGAGGTCTTTGTCGGGGGGCGGCGGGAAACCCTCGTTTCCCTCGCCTTCTGCCGGGGACCTTAGGGAACTTGCCAGGGTGCCTCTGAGAGGCGAGGGATCCTGTGGAGGTGGCGGGGCCCCTCGGGACTCCGCTGGGTCTGGCGCAACGGAAGAGGGCCTCACCTCGAGGGGAGGCAGGCACCTCAGGCTTCCTCTGCGTTTCGGACTCCGACCGCAGGGTCCCTGCAGAGTTGGGACAGGAGAGTCAGGCCTCGTCTTGTCTGAGGAAGGGAACCCCGCTGGCCTCTCGAGTTGCTCAGGGGGTCTCAGGCCCCTCGTCGAGCTGTGTGTGGAACCCGCGGGTCTTTGCGGACGATGCACGGGGGTGGCAGTGCCCCTTCGTGTTGTGCCTTCAGCCACAGGGTTGCCTTCGAAGAGGGGTCCGGGCCTCGGGTCCTTCTCAAGGGCGGACCGGGGAATCGGGGGCGTTCGGCCTGTGGCCCCACCCACGTGGCTCGTCTCGAATTTCCTCGTGAGACCGGCCTCATCCTGAGGTGCGCCGGGAAGGCCGGGAACCCCTTCCAGACCACGCAGGGGAATCGCCTCTCCTGTCGCGATCAGGAGGGGAGAAGGGGCTCAGAGGAAGCGGTGCCGGGACCCTCGGTGTTCCCCTCGGGGGAACCCGGCGTGTCGGGGGACTTTTGGGGGTCGCAGGAAGGCTGTCAGGGACCGTCTCGCCCTTCAGGGCGGAACAGGGGACTTCCCTTGAGACGCCGTCGCGGGCAAGGGCCTCATCTTGCCAAGCGGTGGGAACCACGTGGTTTTTCTCGAGTTGCGGCGGCATTCTCGAGTTACGACGGGGATCTCAGCCTTCCCCTTGGGTTGGCCCTGGGAAGCCCAATCTTCCCCTCGGGTTGCGAGGGAAAGCTGGGGGTGGCGCTCGAGTCACTGCAGGGCCGAAGAGACCTCACCTAGGCGTGTGTCCGGGACCTAATTTTCCTCTCCAGGGAAGGCAGGGATCTCGGGGTTGCATTCCAGGCTCCCCCGGGGAGTCAGGCCTCGTCTCGAGGGGAAGCCAAGGACTCCGCTCTCCTCTCGAGTCGCGACGCGGGTCTCTTGGAGCCCCCTGAGCGGCCTCAAGGGAGTCCAGCCTCCTCTTCCGTTTGGAGAGAGGACCCGGGATTGCTCTCCAGGCCATGCAGGAAAAGAAGGCCCTCAGCTCGCGAGGACGGGGGCGTCTCAGGGGTTTCCTCGAGCTGCGGCGCCCGTGGGGGTTTTCTCCCGAGGCACGACGAGGATCTCAGGGAGCCTCTCGTGCGGCGCCAGGGAAGTCAGGTCTCCATGCGCGTGGCGAGGGGGAGCGCGTCCTGGCTCTCGAGTCACGGGAGGGGACTAGGGCCTCGAGACGCGTTGAAGAAGGACTCTCGAGGTCTTTGTCGGGGGGCGGCGGGAAACCCTCGTTTCCCTCGCCTTCTGCCGGGGACCTTAGGGAACTTCCCAGGGTGCCTCTGAGAGGCGAGGGATCCTGTGGAGGTGGCGGGGCCCCTCGGGACTCCGCTGGGTCTGGCGCAACGGAAGAGGGCCTCACCTCGAGGGGAGGCAGGCACCTCAGGCTTCCTCTGCGTTTCGGACTCCGACCGCAGGGTCCCTGCAGAGTTGGGACAGGAGAGTCAGGCCTCGTCTTGTCTGAGGAAGGGAACCCCGCTGGCCTCTCGAGTTGCTCAGGGGGTCTCAGGCCCCTCGTCGAGCTGTGTGTGGAACCCGCGGGTCTTTGCGGACGATGCACGGGGGTGGCAGTGCCCCTTCGTGTTGTGCCTTCAGCCACAGGGTTGCCTTCGAAGAGGGGTCCGGGCCTCGGGTCCTTCTCAAGGGCGGACCGGGGAATCGGGGGCGTTCGGCCTGTGGCCCCACCCACGTGGCTCGTCTCGAATTTCCTCGTGAGACCGGCCTCATCCTGAGGTGCGCCGGGAAGGCCGGGAACCCCTTCCAGACCACGCAGGGGAATCGCCTCTCCTGTCGCGATCAGGAGGGGAGAAGGGGCTCAGAGGAAGCGGTGCCGGGACCCTCGGTGTTCCCCTCGGGGGAACCCGGCGTGTCGGGGGACTTTTGGGGGTCGCAGGAAGGCTGTCAGGGACCGTCTCGCCCTTCAGGGCGGAACAGGGGACTTCCCTTGAGACGCCGTCGCGGGCAAGGGCCTCATCTTGCCAAGCGGTGGGAACCACGTGGTTTTTCTCGAGTTGCGGCGGCATTCTCGAGTTACGACGGGGATCTCAGCCTTCCCCTTGGGTTGGCCCTGGGAAGCCCAATCTTCCCCTCGGGTTGCGAGGGAAAGCTGGGGGTGGCGCTCGAGTCACCGCAGGGCCGAAGAGACCTCACCTAGGCGTGTGTCCGGGACCTAATTTTCCTCTCCAGGGAAGGCAGGGATCTCGGGGTTGCATTCCAGGCTCCCCCGGGGAGTCAGGCCTCGTCTCGAGGGGAAGCCAAGGACTCCGCTCTCCTCTCGAGTCGCGACGCGGGTCTCTTGGAGCCCCCTGAGCGGCCTCAAGGGAGTCCAGCCTCCTCTTCCGTTTGGAGAGAGGACCCGGGATTGCTCTCCAGGCCATGCAGGAAAAGAAGGCCCTCAGCTCGCGAGGACGGGGGCGTCTCAGGGGTTTCCTCGAGCTGCGGCGCCCGTGGGGGTTTTCTCCCGAGGCACGACGAGGATCTCAGGGAGCCTCTCGTGCGGCGCCAGGGAAGTCAGGTCTCCATGCGCGTGGCGAGGGGGAGCGCGTCCTGGCTCTCGAGTCACGGGAGGGGACTAGGGCCTCGAGACGCGTTGAAGAAGGACTCTCGAGGTCTTTGTCGGGGGGCGGCGGGAAACCCTCGTTTCCCTCGCCTTCTGCCGGGGACCTTAGGGAACTTCCCAGGGTGCCTCTGAGAGGCGAGGGATCCTGTGGAGGTGGCGGGGCCCCTCGGGACTCCGCTGGGTCTGGCGCAACGGAAGAGGGCCTCACCTCGAGGGGAGGCAGGCACCTCAGGCTTCCTCTGCGTTTCGGACTCCGACCGCAGGGTCCCTGCAGAGTTGGGACAGGAGAGTCAGGCCTCGTCTTGTCTGAGGAAGGGAACCCCGCTGGCCTCTCGAGTTGCTCAGGGGGTCTCAGGCCCCTCGTCGAGCTGTGTGTGGAACCCGCGGGTCTTTGCGGACGATGCACGGGGGTGGCAGTGCCCCTTCGTGTTGTGCCTCCACCCACAGGGTTGCCTTCGAAGAGGGGTCCGGGCCTCGGGTCCTTCTCAAGGGCGGACCGGGGAATCGGGGGCGTTCGGCCTGTGGCCCCACCCACGTGGCTCGTCTCGAATTTCCTCGTGAGACCGGCCTCATCCTGAGGTGCGCCGGGAAGGCCGGGAACCCCTTCCAGACCACGCAGGGGAATCGCCTCTCCTGTCGCGATCAGGAGGGGAGAAGGGGCTCAGAGGAAGCGGTGCCGGGACCCTCGGTGTTCCCCTCGGGGGAACCCGGCGTGTCGGGGGACTTTTGGGGGTCGCAGGAAGGCTGTCAGGGACCGTCTCGCCCTTCAGGGCGGAACAGGGGACTTCCCTTGAGACGCCGTCGCGGGCAAGGGCCTCATCTTGCCAAGCGGTGGGAACCACGTGGTTTTTCTCGAGTTGCGGCGGCATTCTCGAGTTACGACGGGGATCTCAGCCTTCCCCTTGGGTTGGCCCTGGGAAGCCCAATCTTCCCCTCGGGTTGCGAGGGAAAGCTGGGGGTGGCGCTCGAGTCACCGCAGGGCCGAAGAGACCTCACCTAGGCGTGTGTCCGGGACCTAATTTTCCTCTCCAGGGAAGGCAGGGATCTCGGGGTTGCATTCCAGGCTCCCCCGGGGAGTCAGGCCTCGTCTCGAGGGGAAGCCAAGGACTCCGCTCTCCTCTCGAGTCGCGACGCGGGTCTCTTGGAGCCCCCTGAGCGGCCTCAAGGGAGTCCAGCCTCCTCTTCCGTTTGGAGAGAGGACCCGGGATTGCTCTCCAGGCCATGCAGGAAAAGAAGGCCCTCAGCTCGCGAGGACGGGGGCGTCTCAGGGGTTTCCTCGAGCTGCGGCGCCCGTGGGGGTTTTCTCCCGAGGCACGACGAGGATCTCAGGGAGCCTCTCGTGCGGCGCCAGGGAAGTCAGGTCTCCATGCGCGTGGCGAGGGGGAGCGCGTCCTGGCTCTCGAGTCACGGGAGGGGACTAGGGCCTCGAGACGCGTTGAAGAAGGACTCTCGAGGTCTTTGTCGGGGGGCGGCGGGAAACCCTCGTTTCCCTCGCCTTCTGCCGGGGACCTTAGGGAACTTGCCAGGGTGCCTCTGAGAGGCGAGGGATCCTGTGGAGGTGGCGGGGCCCCTCGGGACTCCGCTGGGTCTGGCGCAACGGAAGAGGGCCTCACCTCGAGGGGAGGCAGGCACCTCAGGCTTCCTCTGCGTTTCGGACTCCGACCGCAGGGTCCCTGCAGAGTTGGGACAGGAGAGTCAGGCCTCGTCTTGTCTGAGGAAGGGAACCCCGCTGGCCTCTCGAGTTGCTCAGGGGGTCTCAGGCCCCTCGTCGAGCTGTGTGTGGAACCCGCGGGTCTTTGCGGACGATGCACGGGGGTGGCAGTGCCCCTTCGTGTTGTGCCTTCACCCACAGGGTTGCCTTCGAAGAGGGGTCCGGGCCTCGGGTCCTTCTCAAGGGCGGACCGGGGAATCGGGGGCGTTCGGCCTGTGGCCCCACCCACGTGGCTCGTCTCGAATTTCCTCGTGAGACCGGCCTCATCCTGAGGTGCGCCGGGAAGGCCGGGAACCCCTTCCAGACCACGCAGGGGAATCGCCTCTCCTGTCGCGATCAGGAGGGGAGAAGGGGCTCAGAGGAAGCGGTGCCGGGACCCTCGGTGTTCCCCTCGGGGGAACCCGGCGTGTCGGGGGACTTTTGGGGGTCGCAGGAAGGCTGTCAGGGACCGTCTCGCCCTTCAGGGCGGAACAGGGGACTTCCCTTGAGACGCCGTCGCGGGCAAGGGCCTCATCTTGCCAAGCGGTGGGAACCACGTGGTTTTTCTCGAGTTGCGGCGGCATTCTCGAGTTACGACGGGGATCTCAGCCTTCCCCTTGGGTTGGCCCTGGGAAGCCCAATCTTCCCCTCGGGTTGCGAGGGAAAGCTGGGGGTGGCGCTCGAGTCACTGCAGGGCCGAAGAGACCTCACCTAGGCGTGTGTCCGGGACCTAATTTTCCTCTCCAGGGAAGGCAGGGATCTCGGGGTTGCATTCCAGGCTCCCCCGGGGAGTCAGGCCTCGTCTCGAGGGGAAGCCAAGGACTCCGCTCTCCTCTCGAGTCGCGACGCGGGTCTCTTGGAGCCCCCTGAGCGGCCTCAAGGGAGTCCAGCCTCCTCTTCCGTTTGGAGAGAGGACCCGGGATTGCTCTCCAGGCCATGCAGGAAAAGAAGGCCCTCAGCTCGCGAGGACGGGGGCGTCTCAGGGGTTTCCTCGAGCTGCGGCGCCCGTGGGGGTTTTCTCCCGAGGCACGACGAGGATCTCAGGGAGCCTCTCGTGCGGCGCCAGGGAAGTCAGGTCTCCATGCGCGTGGCGAGGGGGAGCGCGTCCTGGCTCTCGAGTCACGGGAGGGGACTAGGGCCTCGAGACGCGTTGAAGAAGGACTCTCGAGGTCTTTGTCGGGGGGCGGCGGGAAACCCTCGTTTCCCTCGCCTTCTGCCGGGGACCTTAGGGAACTTGCCAGGGTGCCTCTGAGAGGCGAGGGATCCTGTGGAGGTGGCGGGGCCCCTCGGGACTCCGCTGGGTCTGGCGCAACGGAAGAGGGCCTCACCTCGAGGGGAGGCAGGCACCTCAGGCTTCCTCTGCGTTTCGGACTCCGACCGCAGGGTCCCTGCAGAGTTGGGACAGGAGAGTCAGGCCTCGTCTTGTCTGAGGAAGGGAACCCCGCTGGCCTCTCGAGTTGCTCAGGGGGTCTCAGGCCCCTCGTCGAGCTGTGTGTGGAACCCGCGGGTCTTTGCGGACGATGCACGGGGGTGGCAGTGCCCCTTCGTGTTGTGCCTTCACCCACAGGGTTGCCTTCGAAGAGGGGTCCGGGCCTCGGGTCCTTCTCAAGGGCGGACCGGGGAATCGGGGGCGTTCGGCCTGTGGCCCCACCCACGTGGCTCGTCTCGAATTTCCTCGTGAGACCGGCCTCATCCTGAGGTGCGCCGGGAAGGCCGGGAACCCCTTCCAGACCACGCAGGGGAATCGCCTCTCCTGTCGCGATCAGGAGGGGAGAAGGGGCTCAGAGGAAGCGGTGCCGGGACCCTCGGTGTTCCCCTCGGGGGAACCCGGCGTGTCGGGGGACTTTTGGGGGTCGCAGGAAGGCTGTCAGGGACCGTCTCGCCCTTCAGGGCGGAACAGGGGACTTCCCTTGAGACGCCGTCGCGGGCAAGGGCCTCATCTTGCCAAGCGGTGGGAACCACGTGGTTTTTCTCGAGTTGCGGCGGCATTCTCGAGTTACGACGGGGATCTCAGCCTTCCCCTTGGGTTGGCCCTGGGAAGCCCAATCTTCCCCTCGGGTTGCGAGGGAAAGCTGGGGGTGGCGCTCGAGTCACCGCAGGGCCGAAGAGACCTCACCTAGGCGTGTGTCCGGGACCTAATTTTCCTCTCCAGGGAAGGCAGGGATCTCGGGGTTGCATTCCAGGCTCCCCCGGGGAGTCAGGCCTCGTCTCGAGGGGAAGCCAAGGACTCCGCTCTCCTCTCGAGTCGCGACGCGGGTCTCTTGGAGCCCCCTGAGCGGCCTCAAGGGAGTCCAGCCTCCTCTTCCGTTTGGAGAGAGCACCCGGGATTGCTCTCCAGGCCATGCAGGAAAAGAAGGCCCTCAGCTCGCGAGGACGGGGGCGTCTCAGGGGTTTCCTCGAGCTGCGGCGCCCGTGGGGGTTTTCTCCCGAGGCACGACGAGGATCTCAGGGAGCCTCTCGTGCGGCGCCAGGGAAGTCAGGTCTCCATGCGCGTGGCGAGGGGGAGCGCGTCCTGGCTCTCGAGTCACGGGAGGGGACTAGGGCCTCGAGACGCGTTGAAGAAGGACTCTCGAGGTCTTTGTCGGGGGGCGGCGGGAAACCCTCGTTTCCCTCGCCTTCTGCCGGGGACCTTAGGGAACTTCCCAGGGTGCCTCTGAGAGGCGAGGGATCCTGTGGAGGTGGCGGGGCCCCTCGGGACTCCGCTGGGTCTGGCGCAACGGAAGAGGGCCTCACCTCGAGGGGAGGCAGGCACCTCAGGCTTCCTCTGCGTTTCGGACTCCGACCGCAGGGTCCCTGCAGAGTTGGGACAGGAGAGTCAGGCCTCGTCTTGTCTGAGGAAGGGAACCCCGCTGGCCTCTCGAGTTGCTCAGGGGGTCTCAGGCCCCTCGTCGAGCTGTGTGTGGAACCCGCGGGTCTTTGCGGACGATGCACGGGGGTGGCAGTGCCCCTTCGTGTTGTGCCTCCACCCACAGGGTTGCCTTCGAAGAGGGGTCCGGGCCTCGGGTCCTTCTCAAGGGCGGACCGGGGAATCGGGGGCGTTCGGCCTGTGGCCCCACCCACGTGGCTCGTCTCGAATTTCCTCGTGAGACCGGCCTCATCCTGAGGTGCGCCGGGAAGGCCGGGAACCCCTTCCAGACCACGCAGGGGAATCGCCTCTCCTGTCGCGATCAGGAGGGGAGAAGGGGCTCAGAGGAAGCGGTGCCGGGACCCTCGGTGTTCCCCTCGGGGGAACCCGGCGTGTCGGGGGACTTTTGGGGGTCGCAGGAAGGCTGTCAGGGACCGTCTCGCCCTTCAGGGCGGAACAGGGGACTTCCCTTGAGACGCCGTCGCGGGCAAGGGCCTCATCTTGCCAAGCGGTGGGAACCACGTGGTTTTTCTCGAGTTGCGGCGGCATTCTCGAGTTACGACGGGGATCTCAGCCTTCCCCTTGGGTTGGCCCTGGGAAGCCCAATCTTCCCCTCGGGTTGCGAGGGAAAGCTGGGGGTGGCGCTCGAGTCACCGCAGGGCCGAAGAGACCTCACCTAGGCGTGTGTCCGGGACCTAATTTTCCTCTCCAGGGAAGGCAGGGATCTCGGGGTTGCATTCCAGGCTCCCCCGGGGAGTCAGGCCTCGTCTCGAGGGGAAGCCAAGGACTCCGCTCTCCTCTCGAGTCGCGACGCGGGTCTCTTGGAGCCCCCTGAGCGGCCTCAAGGGAGTCCAGCCTCCTCTTCCGTTTGGAGAGAGCACCCGGGATTGCTCTCCAGGCCATGCAGGAAAAGAAGGCCCTCAGCTCGCGAGGACGGGGGCGTCTCAGGGGTTTCCTCGAGCTGCGGCGCCCGTGGGGGTTTTCTCCCGAGGCACGACGAGGATCTCAGGGAGCCTCTCGTGCGGCGCCAGGGAAGTCAGGTCTCCATGCGCGTGGCGAGGGGGAGCGCGTCCTGGCTCTCGAGTCACGGGAGGGGACTAGGGCCTCGAGACGCGTTGAAGAAGGACTCTCGAGGTCTTTGTCGGGGGGCGGCGGGAAACCCTCGTTTCCCTCGCCTTCTGCCGGGGACCTTAGGGAACTTCCCAGGGTGCCTCTGAGAGGCGAGGGATCCTGTGGAGGTGGCGGGGCCCCTCGGGACTCCGCTGGGTCTGGCGCAACGGAAGAGGGCCTCACCTCGAGGGGAGGCAGGCACCTCAGGCTTCCTCTGCGTTTCGGACTCCGACCGCAGGGTCCCTGCAGAGTTGGGACAGGAGAGTCAGGCCTCGTCTTGTCTGAGGAAGGGAACCCCGCTGGCCTCTCGAGTTGCTCAGGGGTCTCAGGCCCCTCGTCGAGCTGTGTGTGGAACCCGCGGGTCTTTGCGGACGATGCACGGGGGTGGCAGTGCCCCTTCGTGTTGTGCCTCCACCCACAGGGTTGCCTTCGAAGAGGGGTCCGGGCCTCGGGTCCTTCTCAAGGGCGGACCGGGGAATCGGGGGCGTTCGGCCTGTGGCCCCCACCCACGTGGCTCGTCTCGAATTTCCTCGTGAGACCGGCCTCATCCTGAGGTGCGCCGGGAAGGCCGGGAACCCCTTCCAGACCACGCAGGGGAATCGCCTCTCCTGTCGCGATCAGGAGGGGAGAAGGGGCTCAGAGGAAGCGGTGCCGGGACCCTCGGTGTTCCCCTCGGGGGAACCCGGCGTGTCGGGGGACTTTTGGGCGTCGCAGGAAGGCTGTCAGGGACCGTCTCGCCCTTCAGGGCGGAACAGGGGACTTCCCTTGAGACGCCGTCGCGGGCAAGGGCCTCATCTTGCCAAGCGGTGGGAACCACGTGGTTTTTCTCGAGTTGCGGCGGCATTCTCGAGTTACGACGGGGATCTCAGCCTTCCCCTTGGGTTGGCCCTGGGAAGCCCAATCTTCCCCTCGGGTTGCGAGGGAAAGCTGGGGGTGGCGCTCGAGTCACCGCAGGGCCGAAGAGACCTCACCTAGGCGTGTGTCCGGGACTTAATTTTCCTCTCCAGGGAAGGCAGGGATCTCGGGGTTGCATTCCAGGCTCCCCCGGGAGTCAGGCCTCGTCTCGAGGGGAAGCCAAGGACTCCGCTCTCCTCTCGAGTCGCGACGCGGGTCTCTTGGAGCCCCCTGAGCGGCCTCAAGGGAGTCCAGCCTCCTCTTCCGTTTGGAGAGAGGACCCGGGATTGCTCTCCAGGCCATGCAGGAAAAGAAGGCCCTCAGCTCGCGAGGACGGGGGCGTCTCAGGGGTTTCCTCGAGCTGCGGCGCCCGTGGGGGTTTTCTCCCGAGGCACGACGAGGATCTCAGGGAGCCTCTCGTGCGGCGCCAGGGAAGTCAGGTCTCCATGCGCGTGGCGAGGGGGAGCGCGTCCTGGCTCTCGAGTCACGGGAGGGGACTAGGGCCTCGAGACGCGTTGAAGAAGGACTCTCGAGGTCTTTGTCGGGGGGCGGCGGGAAACCCTCGTTTCCCTCGCCTTCTGCCGGGGACCTTAGGGAACTTCCCAGGGTGCCTCTGAGAGGCGAGGGATCCTGTGGAGGTGGCGGGGCCCCTCGGGACTCCGCTGGGTCTGGCGCAACGGAAGAGGGCCTCACCTCGAGGGGAGGCAGGCACCTCAGGCTTCCTCTGCGTTTCGGACTCCGACCGCAGGGTCCCTGCAGAGTTGGGACAGGAGAGTCAGGCCTCGTCTTGTCTGAGGAAGGGAACCCCGCTGGCCTCTCGAGTTGCTCAGGGGGTCTCAGGCCCCTCGTCGAGCTGTGTGTGGAACCCGCGGGTCTTTGCGGACGATGCACGGGGGTGGCAGTGCCCCTTCGTGTTGTGCCTCCACCCACAGGGTTGCCTTCGAAGAGGGGTCCGGGCCTCGGGTCCTTCTCAAGGGCGGACCGGGGAATCGGGGGCGTTCGGCCTGTGGCCCCACCCACGTGGCTCGTCTCGAATTTCCTCGTGAGACCGGCCTCATCCTGAGGTGCGCCGGGAAGGCCGGGAACCCCTTCCAGACCACGCAGGGGAATCGCCTCTCCTGTCGCGATCAGGAGGGGAGAAGGGGCTCAGAGGAAGCGGTGCCGGGACCCTCGGTGTTCCCCTCGGGGGAACCCGGCGTGTCGGGGGACTTTTGGGGGTCGCAGGAAGGCTGTCAGGGACCGTCTCGCCCTTCAGGGCGGAACAGGGGACTTCCCTTGAGACGCCGTCGCGGGCAAGGGCCTCATCTTGCCAAGCGGTGGGAACCACGTGGTTTTTCTCGAGTTGCGGCGGCATTCTCGAGTTACGACGGGGATCTCAGCCTTCCCCTTGGGTTGGCCCTGGGAAGCCCAATCTTCCCCTCGGGTTGCGAGGGAAAGCTGGGGGTGGCGCTCGAGTCACCGCAGGGCCGAAGAGACCTCACCTAGGCGTGTGTCCGGGACCTAATTTTCCTCTCCAGGGAAGGCAGGGATCTCGGGGTTGCATTCCAGGCTCCCCCGGGGAGTCAGGCCTCGTCTCGAGGGGAAGCCAAGGACTCCGCTCTCCTCTCGAGTCGCGACGCGGGTCTCTTGGAGCCCCCTGAGCGGCCTCAAGGGAGTCCAGCCTCCTCTTCCGTTTGGAGAGAGGACCCGGGATTGCTCTCCAGGCCATGCAGGAAAAGAAGGCCCTCAGCTCGCGAGGACGGGGGCGTCTCAGGGGTTTCCTCGAGCTGCGGCGCCCGTGGGGGTTTTCTCCCGAGGCACGACGAGGATCTCAGGGAGCCTCTCGTGCGGCGCCAGGGAAGTCAGGTCTCCATGCGCGTGGCGAGGGGGAGCGCGTCCTGGCTCTCGAGTCACGGGAGGGGACTAGGGCCTCGAGACGCGTTGAAGAAGGACTCTCGAGGTCTTTGTCGGGGGGCGGCGGGAAACCCTCGTTTCCCTCGCCTTCTGCCGGGGACCTTAGGGAACTTCCCAGGGTGCCTCTGAGAGGCGAGGGATCCTGTGGAGGTGGCGGGGCCCCTCGGGACTCCGCTGGGTCTGGCGCAACGGAAGAGGGCCTCACCTCGAGGGGAGGCAGGCACCTCAGGCTTCCTCTGCGTTTCGGACTCCAACCGCAGGGTCCCTGCAGAGTTGGGACAGGAGAGTCAGGCCTCGTCTTGTCTGAGGAAGGGAACCCCGCTGGCCTCTCGAGTTGCTCAGGGGGTCTCAGGCCCCTCGTCGAGCTGTGTGTGGAACCCGCGGGTCTTTGCGGACGATGCACGGGGGTGGCAGTGCCCCTTCGTGTTGTGCCTCCACCCACAGGGTTGCCTTCGAAGAGGGGTCCGGGCCTCGGGTCCTTCTCAAGGGCGGACCGGGGAATCGGGGGCGTTCGGCCTGTGGCCCCACCCACGTGGCTCGTCTCGAATTTCCTCGTGAGACCGGCCTCATCCTGAGGTGCGCCGGGAAGGCCGGGAACCCCTTCCAGACCACGCAGGGGAATCGCCTCTCCTGTCGCGATCAGGAGGGGAGAAGGGGCTCAGAGGAAGCGGTGCCGGGACCCTCGGTGTTCCCCTCGGGGGAACCCGGCGTGTCGGGGGACTTTTGGGGGTCGCAGGAAGGCTGTCAGGGACCGTCTCGCCCTTCAGGGCGGAACAGGGGACTTCCCTTGAGACGCCGTCGCGGGCAAGGGCCTCATCTTGCCAAGCGGTGGGAACCACGTGGTTTTTCTCGAGTTGCGGCGGCATTCTCGAGTTACGACGGGGATCTCAGCCTTCCCCTTGGGTTGGCCCTGGGAAGCCCAATCTTCCCCTCGGGTTGCGAGGGAAAGCTGGGGGTGGCGCTCGAGTCACTGCAGGGCCGAAGAGACCTCACCTAGGCGTGTGTCCGGGACCTAATTTTCCTCTCCAGGGAAGGCAGGGATCTCGGGGTTGCATTCCAGGCTCCCCCGGGGAGTCAGGCCTCGTCTCGAGGGGAAGCCAAGGACTCCGCTCTCCTCTCGAGTCGCGACGCGGGTCTCTTGGAGCCCCCTGAGCGGCCTCAAGGGAGTCCAGCCTCCTCTTCCGTTTGGAGAGAGGACCCGGGATTGCTCTCCAGGCCATGCAGGAAAAGAAGGCCCTCAGCTCGCGAGGACGGGGGCGTCTCAGGGGTTTCCTCGAGCTGCGGCGCCCGTGGGGGTTTTCTCCCGAGGCACGACGAGGATCTCAGGGAGCCTCTCGTGCGGCGCCAGGGAAGTCAGGTCTCCATGCGCGTGGCGAGGGGGAGCGCGTCCTGGCTCTCGAGTCACGGGAGGGGACTAGGGCCTCGAGACGCGTTGAAGAAGGACTCTCGAGGTCTTTGTCGGGGGGCGGCGGGAAACCCTCGTTTCCCTCGCCTTCTGCCGGGGACCTTAGGGAACTTCCCAGGGTGCCTCTGAGAGGCGAGGGATCCTGTGGAGGTGGCGGGGCCCCTCGGGACTCCGCTGGGTCTGGCGCAACGGAAGAGGGCCTCACCTCGAGGGGAGGCAGGCACCTCAGGCTTCCTCTGCGTTTCGGACTCCGACCGCAGGGTCCCTGCAGAGTTGGGACAGGAGAGTCAGGCCTCGTCTTGTCTGAGGAAGGGAACCCCGCTGGCCTCTCGAGTTGCTCAGGGGGTCTCAGGCCCCTCGTCGAGCTGTGTGTGGAACCCGCGGGTCTTTGCGGACGATGCACGGGGGTGGCAGTGCCCCTTCGTGTTGTGCCTTCACCCACAGGGTTGCCTTCGAAGAGGGGTCCGGGCCTCGGGTCCTTCTCAAGGGCGGACCGGGGAATCGGGGGCGTTCGGCCTGTGGCCCCACCCACGTGGCTCGTCTCGAATTTCCTCGTGAGACCGGCCTCATCCTGAGGTGCGCCGGGAAGGCCGGGAACCCCTTCCAGACCACGCAGGGGAATCGCCTCTCCTGTCGCGATCAGGAGGGGAGAAGGGGCTCAGAGGAAGCGGTGCCGGGACCCTCGGTGTTCCCCTCGGGGGAACCCGGCGTGTCGGGGGACTTTTGGGGGTCGCAGGAAGGCTGTCAGGGACCGTCTCGCCCTTCAGGGCGGAACAGGGGACTTCCCTTGAGACGCCGTCGCGGGCAAGGGCCTCATCTTGCCAAGCGGTGGGAACCACGTGGTTTTTCTCGAGTTGCGGCGGCATTCTCGAGTTACGACGGGGATCTCAGCCTTCCCCTTGGGTTGGCCCTGGGAAGCCCAATCTTCCCCTCGGGTTGCGAGGGAAAGCTGGGGGTGGCGCTCGAGTCACTGCAGGGCCGAAGAGACCTCACCTAGGCGTGTGTCCGGGACCTAATTTTCCTCTCCAGGGAAGGCAGGGATCTCGGGGTTGCATTCCAGGCTCCCCCGGGGAGTCAGGCCTCGTCTCGAGGGGAAGCCAAGGACTCCGCTCTCCTCTCGAGTCGCGACGCGGGTCTCTTGGAGCCCCCTGAGCGGCCTCAAGGGAGTCCAGCCTCCTCTTCCGTTTGGAGAGAGGACCCGGGATTGCTCTCCAGGCCATGCAGGAAAAGAAGGCCCTCAGCTCGCGAGGACGGGGGCGTCTCAGGGGTTTCCTCGAGCTGCGGCGCCCGTGGGGGTTTTCTCCCGAGGCACGACGAGGATCTCAGGGAGCCTCTCGTGCGGCGCCAGGGAAGTCAGGTCTCCATGCGCGTGGCGAGGGGGAGCGCGTCCTGGCTCTCGAGTCACGGGAGGGGACTAGGGCCTCGAGACGCGTTGAAGAAGGACTCTCGAGGTCTTTGTCGGGGGGCGGCGGGAAACCCTCGTTTCCCTCGCCTTCTGCCGGGGACCTTAGGGAACTTCCCAGGGTGCCTCTGAGAGGCGAGGGATCCTGTGGAGGTGGCGGGGCCCCTCGGGACTCCGCTGGGTCTGGCGCAACGGAAGAGGGCCTCACCTCGAGGGGAGGCAGGCACCTCAGGCTTCCTCTGCGTTTCGGACTCCGACCGCAGGGTCCCTGCAGAGTTGGGACAGGAGAGTCAGGCCTCGTCTTGTCTGAGGAAGGGAACCCCGCTGGCCTCTCGAGTTGCTCAGGGGGTCTCAGGCCCCTCGTCGAGCTGTGTGTGGAACCCGCGGGTCTTTGCGGACGATGCACGGGGGTGGCAGTGCCCCTTCGTGTTGTGCCTTCACCCACAGGGTTGCCTTCGAAGAGGGGTCCGGGCCTCGGGTCCTTCTCAAGGGCGGACCGGGGAATCGGGGGCGTTCGGCCTGTGGCCCCACCCACGTGGCTCGTCTCGAATTTCCTCGTGAGACCGGCCTCATCCTGAGGTGCGCCGGGAAGGCCGGGAACCCCTTCCAGACCACGCAGGGGAATCGCCTCTCCTGTCGCGATCAGGAGGGGAGAAGGGGCTCAGAGGAAGCGGTGCCGGGACCCTCGGTGTTCCCCTCGGGGGAACCCGGCGTGTCGGGGGACTTTTGGGGGTCGCAGGAAGGCTGTCAGGGACCGTCTCGCCCTTCAGGGCGGAACAGGGGACTTCCCTTGAGACGCCGTCGCGGGCAAGGGCCTCATCTTGCCAAGCGGTGGGAACCACGTGGTTTTTCTCGAGTTGCGGCGGCATTCTCGAGTTACGACGGGGATCTCAGCCTTCCCCTTGGGTTGGCCCTGGGAAGCCCAATCTTCCCCTCGGGTTGCGAGGGAAAGCTGGGGGTGGCGCTCGAGTCACTGCAGGGCCGAAGAGACCTCACCTAGGCGTGTGTCCGGGACCTAATTTTCCTCTCCAGGGAAGGCAGGGATCTCGGGGTTGCATTCCAGGCTCCCCCGGGGAGTCAGGCCTCGTCTCGAGGGGAAGCCAAGGACTCCGCTCTCCTCTCGAGTCGCGACGCGGGTCTCTTGGAGCCCCCTGAGCGGCCTCAAGGGAGTCCAGCCTCCTCTTCCGTTTGGAGAGAGGACCCGGGATTGCTCTCCAGGCCATGCAGGAAAAGAAGGCCCTCAGCTCGCGAGGACGGGGGCGTCTCAGGGGTTTCCTCGAGCTGCGGCGCCCGTGGGGGTTTTCTCCCGAGGCACGACGAGGATCTCAGGGAGCCTCTCGTGCGGCGCCAGGGAAGTCAGGTCTCCATGCGCGTGGCGAGGGGGAGCGCGTCCTGGCTCTCGAGTCACGGGAGGGGACTAGGGCCTCGAGACGCGTTGAAGAAGGACTCTCGAGGTCTTTGTCGGGGGGCGGCGGGAAACCCTCGTTTCCCTCGCCTTCTGCCGGGGACCTTAGGGAACTTCCCAGGGTGCCTCTGAGAGGCGAGGGATCCTGTGGAGGTGGCGGGGCCCCTCGGGACTCCGCTGGGTCTGGCGCAACGGAAGAGGGCCTCACCTCGAGGGGAGGCAGGCACCTCAGGCTTCCTCTGCGTTTCGGACTCCGACCGCAGGGTCCCTGCAGAGTTGGGACAGGAGAGTCAGGCCTCGTCTTGTCTGAGGAAGGGAACCCCGCTGGCCTCTCGAGTTGCTCAGGGGGTCTCAGGCCCCTCGTCGAGCTGTGTGTGGAACCCGCGGGTCTTTGCGGACGATGCACGGGGGTGGCAGTGCCCCTTCGTGTTGTGCCTCCACCCACAGGGTTGCCTTCGAAGAGGGGTCCGGGCCTCGGGTCCTTCTCAAGGGCGGACCGGGGAATCGGGGGCGTTCGGCCTGTGGCCCCACCCACGTGGCTCGTCTCGAATTTCCTCGTGAGACCGGCCTCATCCTGAGGTGCGCCGGGAAGGCCGGGAACCCCTTCCAGACCACGCAGGGGAATCGCCTCTCCTGTCGCGATCAGGAGGGGAGAAGGGGCTCAGAGGAAGCGGTGCCGGGACCCTCGGTGTTCCCCTCGGGGGAACCCGGCGTGTCGGGGGACTTTTGGGGGTCGCAGGAAGGCTGTCAGGGACCGTCTCGCCCTTCAGGGCGGAACAGGGGACTTCCCTTGAGACGCCGTCGCGGGCAAGGGCCTCATCTTGCCAAGCGGTGGGAACCACGTGGTTTTTCTCGAGTTGCGGCGGCATTCTCGAGTTACGACGGGGATCTCAGCCTTCCCCTTGGGTTGGCCCTGGGAAGCCCAATCTTCCCCTCGGGTTGCGAGGGAAAGCTGGGGGTGGCGCTCGAGTCACTGCAGGGCCGAAGAGACCTCACCTAGGCGTGTGTCCGGGACCTAATTTTCCTCTCCAGGGAAGGCAGGGATCTCGGGGTTGCATTCCAGGCTCCCCCGGGGAGTCAGGCCTCGTCTCGAGGGGAAGCCAAGGACTCCGCTCTCCTCTCGAGTCGCGACGCGGGTCTCTTGGAGCCCCCTGAGCGGCCTCAAGGGAGTCCAGCCTCCTCTTCCGTTTGGAGAGAGGACCCGGGATTGCTCTCCAGGCCATGCAGGAAAAGAAGGCCCTCAGCTCGCGAGGACGGGGGCGTCTCAGGGGTTTCCTCGAGCTGCGGCGCCCGTGGGGGTTTTCTCCCGAGGCACGACGAGGATCTCAGGGAGCCTCTCGTGCGGCGCCAGGGAAGTCAGGTCTCCATGCGCGTGGCGAGGGGGAGCGCGTCCTGGCTCTCGAGTCACGGGAGGGGACTAGGGCCTCGAGACGCGTTGAAGAAGGACTCTCGAGGTCTTTGTCGGGGGCGGCGGGAAACCCTCGTTTCCCTCGCCTTCTGCGGGGGACCTTAGGGAACTTGCCAGGGTGCCTCTGAGAGGCGAGGGATCCTGTGGAGGTGGCGGGGCCCCTCGGGACTCCGCTGGGTCTGGCGCAACGGAAGAGGGCCTCACCTCGAGGGGAGGCAGGCACCTCAGGCTTCCTCTGCGTTTCGGACTCCGACCGCAGGGTCCCTGCAGAGTTGGGACAGGAGAGTCAGGCCTCGTCTTGTCTGAGGAAGGGAACCCCGCTGGCCTCTCGAGTTGCTCAGGGGGTCTCAGGCCCCTCGTCGAGCTGTGTGTGGAACCCGCGGGTCTTTGCGGACGATGCACGGGGGTGGCAGTGCCCCTTCGTGTTGTGCCTCCACCCACAGGGTTGCCTTCGAAGAGGGGTCCGGGCCTCGGGTCCTTCTCAAGGGCGGACCGGGGAATCGGGGGCGTTCGGCCTGTGGCCCCACCCACGTGGCTCGTCTCGAATTTCCTCGTGAGACCGGCCTCATCCTGAGGTGCGCCGGGAAGGCCGGGAACCCCTTCCAGACCACGCAGGGGAATCGCCTCTCCTGTCGCGATCAGGAGGGGAGAAGGGGCTCAGAGGAAGCGGTGCCGGGACCCTCGGTGTTCCCCTCGGGGGAACCCGGCGTGTCGGGGGACTTTTGGGGGTCGCAGGAAGGCTGTCAGGGACCGTCTCGCCCTTCAGGGCGGAACAGGGGACTTCCCTTGAGACGCCGTCGCGGGCAAGGGCCTCATCTTGCCAAGCGGTGGGAACCACGTGGTTTTTCTCGAGTTGCGGCGGCATTCTCGAGTTACGACGGGGATCTCAGCCTTCCCCTTGGGTTGGCCCTGGGAAGCCCAATCTTCCCCTCGGGTTGCGAGGGAAAGCTGGGGGTGGCGCTCGGGTCACTGCAGGGCCGAAGAGACCTCACCTAGGCGTGTGTCCGGGACCTAATTTTCCTCTCCAGGGAAGGCAGGGATCTCGGGGTTGCATTCCAGGCTCCCCCGGGGAGTCAGGCCTCGTCTCGAGGGAAAGCCAAGGACTCCGCTCTCCTCTCGAGTCGCGACGCGGGTCTCTTGGAGCCCCCTGAGCGGCCTCAAGGGAGTCCAGCCTCCTCTTCCGTTTGGAGAGAGGACCCGGGATTGCTCTCCAGGCCATGCAGGAAAAGAAGGCCCTCAGCTCGCGAGGACGGGGGCGTCTCAGGGGTTTCCTCGAGCTGCGGCGCCCGTGGGGGTTTTCTCCCGAGGCACGACGAGGATCTCAGGGAGCCTCTCGTGCGGCGCCAGGGAAGTCAGGTCTCCATGCGCGTGGCGAGGGGGAGCGCGTCCTGGCTCTCGAGTCACGGGAGGGGACTAGGGCCTCGAGACGCGTTGAAGAAGGACTCTCGAGGTCTTTGTCGGGGGGCGGCGGGAAACCCTCGTTTCCCTCGCCTTCTGCCGGGGACCTTAGGGAACTTGCCAGGGTGCCTCTGAGAGGCGAGGGATCCTGTGGAGGTGGCGGGGCCCCTCGGGACTCCGCTGGGTCTGGCGCAACGGAAGAGGGCCTCACCTCGAGGGGAGGCAGGCACCTCAGGCTTCCTCTGCGTTTTGGACTCCGACCGCAGGGTCCCTGCAGAGTTGGGACAGGAGAGTCAGGCCTCGTCTTGTCTGAGGAAGGGAACCCCGCTGGCCTCTCGAGTTGCTCAGGGGGTCTCAGGCCCCTCGTCGAGCTGTGTGTGGAACCCGCGGGTCTTTGCGGACGATGCACGGGGGTGGCAGTGCCCCTTCGTGTTGTGCCTCCACCCACAGGGTTGCCTTCGAAGAGGGGTCCGGGCCTCGGGTCCTTCTCAAGGGCGGACCGGGGAATCGGGGGCGTTCGGCCTGTGGCCCCACCCACGTGGCTCGTCTCGAATTTCCTCGTGAGACCGGCCTCATCCTGAGGTGCGCCGGGAAGGCCGGGAACCCCTTCCAGACCACGCAGGGGAATCGCCTCTCCTGTCGCGATCAGGAGGGGAGAAGGGGCTCAGAGGAAGCGGTGCCGGGACCCTCGGTGTTCCCCTCGGGGGAACCCGGCGTGTCGGGGGACTTTTGGGGGTCGCAGGAAGGCTGTCAGGGACCGTCTCGCCCTTCAGGGCGGAACAGGGGACTTCCCTTGAGACGCCGTCGCGGGCAAGGGCCTCATCTTGCCAAGCGGTGGGAACCACGTGGTTTTTCTCGAGTTGCGGCGGCATTCTCGAGTTACGACGGGGATCTCAGCCTTCCCCTTGGGTTGGCCCTGGGAAGCCCAATCTTCCCCTCGGGTTGCGAGGGAAAGCTGGGGGTGGCGCTCGAGTCACTGCAGGGCCGAAGAGACCTCACCTAGGCGTGTGTCCGGGACCTAATTTTCCTCTCCAGGGAAGGCAGGGATCTCGGGGTTGCATTCCAGGCTCCCCCGGGGAGTCAGGCCTCGTCTCGAGGGGAAGCCAAGGACTCCGCTCTCCTCTCGAGTCGCGACGCGGGTCTCTTGGAGCCCCCTGAGCGGCCTCAAGGGAGTCCAGCCTCCTCTTCCGTTTGGAGAGAGGACCCGGGATTGCTCTCCAGGCCATGCAGGAAAAGAAGGCCCTCAGCTCGCGAGGACGGGGGCGTCTCAGGGGTTTCCTCGAGCTGCGGCGCCCGTGGGGGTTTTCTCCCGAGGCACGACGAGGATCTCAGGGAGCCTCTCGTGCGGCGCCAGGGAAGTCAGGTCTCCATGCGCGTGGCGAGGGGGAGCGCGTCCTGGCTCTCGAGTCACGGGAGGGGACTAGGGCCTCGAGACGCGTTGAAGAAGGACTCTCGAGGTCTTTGTCGGGGGGCGGCGGGAAACCCTCGTTTCCCTCGCCTTCTGCCGGGGACCTTAGGGAACTTCCCAGGGTGCCTCTGAGAGGCGAGGGATCCTGTGGAGGTGGCGGGGCCCCTCGGGACTCCGCTGGGTCTGGCGCAACGGAAGAGGGCCTCACCTCGAGGGGAGGCAGGCACCTCAGGCTTCCTCTGCGTTTCGGACTCCGACCGCAGGGTCCCTGCAGAGTTGGGACAGGAGAGTCAGGCCTCGTCTTGTCTGAGGAAGGGAACCCCGCTGGCCTCTCGAGTTGCTCAGGGGGTCTCAGGCCCCTCGTCGAGCTGTGTGTGGAACCCGCGGGTCTTTGCGGACGATGCACGGGGGTGGCAGTGCCCCTTCGTGTTGTGCCTCCACCCACAGGGTTGCCTTCGAAGAGGGGTCCGGGCCTCGGGTCCTTCTCAAGGGCGGACCGGGGAATCGGGGGCGTTCGGCCTGTGGCCCCACCCACGTGGCTCGTCTCGAATTTCCTCGTGAGACCGGCCTCATCCTGAGGTGCGCCGGGAAGGCCGGGAACCCCTTCCAGACCACGCAGGGGAATCGCCTCTCCTGTCGCGATCAGGAGGGGAGAAGGGGCTCAGAGGAAGCGGTGCCGGGACCCTCGGTGTTCCCCTCGGGGGAACCCGGCGTGTCGGGGGACTTTTGGGGGTCGCAGGAAGGCTGTCAGGGACCGTCTCGCCCTTCAGGGCGGAACAGGGGACTTCCCTTGAGACGCCGTCGCGGGCAAGGGCCTCATCTTGCCAAGCGGTGGGAACCACGTGGTTTTTCTCGAGTTGCGGCGGCATTCTCGAGTTACGACGGGGATCTCAGCCTTCCCCTTGGGTTGGCCCTGGGAAGCCCAATCTTCCCCTCGGGTTGCGAGGGAAAGCTGGGGGTGGCGCTCGAGTCACTGCAGGGCCGAAGAGACCTCACCTAGGCGTGTGTCCGGGACCTAATTTTCCTCTCCAGGGAAGGCAGGGATCTCGGGGTTGCATTCCAGGCTCCCCCGGGGAGTCAGGCCTCGTCTCGAGGGGAAGCCAAGGACTCCGCTCTCCTCTCGAGTCGCGACGCGGGTCTCTTGGAGCCCCCTGAGCGGCCTCAAGGGAGTCCAGCCTCCTCTTCCGTTTGGAGAGAGGACCCGGGATTGCTCTCCAGGCCATGCAGGAAAAGAAGGCCCTCAGCTCGCGAGGACGGGGGCGTCTCAGGGGTTTCCTCGAGCTGCGGCGCCCGTGGGGGTTTTCTCCCGAGGCACGACGAGGATCTCAGGGAGCCTCTCGTGCGGCGCCAGGGAAGTCAGGTCTCCATGCGCGTGGCGAGGGGGAGCGCGTCCTGGCTCTCGAGTCACGGGAGGGGACTAGGGCCTCGAGACGCGTTGAAGAAGGACTCTCGAGGTCTTTGTCGGGGGCGGCGGGAAACCCTCGTTTCCCTCGCCTTCTGCCGGGGACCTTAGGGAACTTGCCAGGGTGCCTCTGAGAGGCGAGGGATCCTGTGGAGGTGGCGGGGCCCCTCGGGACTCCGCTGGGTCTGGCGCAACGGAAGAGGGCCTCACCTCGAGGGGAGGCAGGCACCTCAGGCTTCCTCTGCGTTTCGGACTCCGACCGCAGGGTCCCTGCAGAGTTGGGACAGGAGAGTCAGGCCTCGTCTTGTCTGAGGAAGGGAACCCCGCTGGCCTCTCGAGTTGCTCAGGGGGTCTCAGGCCCCTCGTCGAGCTGTGTGTGGAACCCGCGGGTCTTTGCGGACGATGCACGGGGGTGGCAGTGCCCCTTCGTGTTGTGCCTCCACCCACAGGGTTGCCTTCGAAGAGGGGTCCGGGCCTCGGGTCCTTCTCAAGGGCGGACCGGGGAATCGGGGGCGTTCGGCCTGTGGCCCCACCCACGTGGCTCGTCTCGAATTTCCTCGTGAGACCGGCCTCATCCTGAGGTGCGCCGGGAAGGCCGGGAACCCCTTCCAGACCACGCAGGGGAATCGCCTCTCCTGTCGCGATCAGGAGGGGAGAAGGGGCTCAGAGGAAGCGGTGCCGGGACCCTCGGTGTTCCCCTCGGGGGAACCCGGCGTGTCGGGGGACTTTTGGGGGTCGCAGGAAGGCTGTCAGGGACCGTCTCGCCCTTCAGGGCGGAACAGGGGACTTCCCTTGAGACGCCGTCGCGGGCAAGGGCCTCATCTTGCCAAGCGGTGGGAACCACGTGGTTTTTCTCGAGTTGCGGCGGCATTCTCGAGTTACGACGGGGATCTCAGCCTTCCCCTTGGGTTGGCCCTGGGAAGCCCAATCTTCCCCTCGGGTTGCGAGGGAAAGCTGGGGGTGGCGCTCGGGTCACTGCAGGGCCGAAGAGACCTCACCTAGGCGTGTGTCCGGGACCTAATTTTCCTCTCCAGGGAAGGCAGGGATCTCGGGGTTGCATTCCAGGCTCCCCCGGGGAGTCAGGCCTCGTCTCGAGGGAAAGCCAAGGACTCCGCTCTCCTCTCGAGTCGCGACGCGGGTCTCTTGGAGCCCCCTGAGCGGCCTCAAGGGAGTCCAGCCTCCTCTTCCGTTTGGAGAGAGGACCCGGGATTGCTCTCCAGGCCATGCAGGAAAAGAAGGCCCTCAGCTCGCGAGGACGGGGGCGTCTCAGGGGTTTCCTCGAGCTGCGGCGCCCGTGGGGGTTTTCTCCCGAGGCACGACGAGGATCTCAGGGAGCCTCTCGTGCGGCGCCAGGGAAGTCAGGTCTCCATGCGCGTGGCGAGGGGGAGCGCGTCCTGGCTCTCGAGTCACGGGAGGGGACTAGGGCCTCGAGACGCGTTGAAGAAGGACTCTCGAGGTCTTTGTCGGGGGCGGCGGGAAACCCTCGTTTCCCTCGCCTTCTGCCGGGGACCTTAGGGAACTTGCCAGGGTGCCTCTGAGAGGCGAGGGATCCTGTGGAGGTGGCGGGGCCCCTCGGGACTCCGCTGGGTCTGGCGCAACGGAAGAGGGCCTCACCTCGAGGGGAGGCAGGCACCTCAGGCTTCCTCTGCGTTTCGGACTCCGACCGCAGGGTCCCTGCAGAGTTGGGACAGGAGAGTCAGGCCTCGTCTTGTCTGAGGAAGGGAACCCCGCTGGCCTCTCGAGTTGCTCAGGGGGTCTCAGGCCCCTCGTCGAGCTGTGTGTGGAACCCGCGGGTCTTTGCGGACGATGCACGGGGGTGGCAGTGCCCCTTCGTGTTGTGCCTCCACCCACAGGGTTGCCTTCGAAGAGGGGTCCGGGCCTCGGGTCCTTCTCAAGGGCGGACCGGGGAATCGGGGGCGTTCGGCCTGTGGCCCCACCCACGTGGCTCGTCTCGAATTTCCTCGTGAGACCGGCCTCATCCTGAGGTGCGCCGGGAAGGCCGGGAACCCCTTCCAGACCACGCAGGGGAATCGCCTCTCCTGTCGCGATCAGGAGGGGAGAAGGGGCTCAGAGGAAGCGGTGCCGGGACCCTCGGTGTTCCCCTCGGGGGAACCCGGCGTGTCGGGGGACTTTTGGGGGTCGCAGGAAGGCTGTCAGGGACCGTCTCGCCCTTCAGGGCGGAACAGGGGACTTCCCTTGAGACGCCGTCGCGGGCAAGGGCCTCATCTTGCCAAGCGGTGGGAACCACGTGGTTTTTCTCGAGTTGCGGCGGCATTCTCGAGTTACGACGGGGATCTCAGCCTTCCCCTTGGGTTGGCCCTGGGAAGCCCAATCTTCCCCTCGGGTTGCGAGGGAAAGCTGGGGGTGGCGCTCGGGTCACTGCAGGGCCGAAGAGACCTCACCTAGGCGTGTGTCCGGGACCTAATTTTCCTCTCCAGGGAAGGCAGGGATCTCGGGGTTGCATTCCAGGCTCCCCCGGGGAGTCAGGCCTCGTCTCGAGGGAAAGCCAAGGACTCCGCTCTCCTCTCGAGTCGCGACGCGGGTCTCTTGGAGCCCCCTGAGCGGCCTCAAGGGAGTCCAGCCTCCTCTTCCGTTTGGAGAGAGGACCCGGGATTGCTCTCCAGGCCATGCAGGAAAAGAAGGCCCTCAGCTCGCGAGGACGGGGGCGTCTCAGGGGTTTCCTCGAGCTGCGGCGCCCGTGGGGGTTTTCTCCCGAGGCACGACGAGGATCTCAGGGAGCCTCTCGTGCGGCGCCAGGGAAGTCAGGTCTCCATGCGCGTGGCGAGGGGGAGCGCGTCCTGGCTCTCGAGTCACGGGAGGGGACTAGGGCCTCGAGACGCGTTGAAGAAGGACTCTCGAGGTCTTTGTCGGGGGGCGGCGGGAAACCCTCGTTTCCCTCGCCTTCTGCCGGGGACCTTAGGGAACTTGCCAGGGTGCCTCTGAGAGGCGAGGGATCCTGTGGAGGTGGCGGGGCCCCTCGGGACTCCGCTGGGTCTGGCGCAACGGAAGAGGGCCTCACCTCGAGGGGAGGCAGGCACCTCAGGCTTCCTCTGCGTTTCGGACTCCGACCGCAGGGTCCCTGCAGAGTTGGGACAGGAGAGTCAGGCCTCGTCTTGTCTGAGGAAGGGAACCCCGCTGGCCTCTCGAGTTGCTCAGGGGGTCTCAGGCCCCTCGTCGAGCTGTGTGTGGAACCCGCGGGTCTTTGCGGACGATGCACGGGGGTGGCAGTGCCCCTTCGTGTTGTGCCTCCACCCACAGGGTTGCCTTCGAAGAGGGGTCCGGGCCTCGGGTCCTTCTCAAGGGCGGACCGGGGAATCGGGGGCGTTCGGCCTGTGGCCCCACCCACGTGGCTCGTCTCGAATTTCCTCGTGAGACCGGCCTCATCCTGAGGTGCGCCGGGAAGGCCGGGAACCCCTTCCAGACCACGCAGGGGAATCGCCTCTCCTGTCGCGATCAGGAGGGGAGAAGGGGCTCAGAGGAAGCGGTGCCGGGACCCTCGGTGTTCCCCTCGGGGGAACCCGGCGTGTCGGGGGACTTTTGGGGGTCGCAGGAAGGCTGTCAGGGACCGTCTCGCCCTTCAGGGCGGAACAGGGGACTTCCCTTGAGACGCCGTCGCGGGCAAGGGCCTCATCTTGCCAAGCGGTGGGAACCACGTGGTTTTTCTCGAGTTGCGGCGGCATTCTCGAGTTACGACGGGGATCTCAGCCTTCCCCTTGGGTTGGCCCTGGGAAGCCCAATCTTCCCCTCGGGTTGCGAGGGAAAGCTGGGGGTGGCGCTCGAGTCACTGCAGGGCCGAAGAGACCTCACCTAGGCGTGTGTCCGGGACCTAATTTTCCTCTCCAGGGAAGGCAGGGATCTCGGGGTTGCATTCCAGGCTCCCCCGGGGAGTCAGGCCTCGTCTCGAGGGGAAGCCAAGGACTCCGCTCTCCTCTCGAGTCGCGACGCGGGTCTCTTGGAGCCCCCTGAGCGGCCTCAAGGGAGTCCAGCCTCCTCTTCCGTTTGGAGAGAGGACCCGGGATTGCTCTCCAGGCCATGCAGGAAAAGAAGGCCCTCAGCTCGCGAGGACGGGGGCGTCTCAGGGGTTTCCTCGAGCTGCGGCGCCCGTGGGGGTTTTCTCCCGAGGCACGACGAGGATCTCAGGGAGCCTCTCGTGCGGCGCCAGGGAAGTCAGGTCTCCATGCGCGTGGCGAGGGGGAGCGCGTCCTGGCTCTCGAGTCACGGGAGGGGACTAGGGCCTCGAGACGCGTTGAAGAAGGACTCTCGAGGTCTTTGTCGGGGGGCGGCGGGAAACCCTCGTTTCCCTCGCCTTCTGCCGGGGACCTTAGGGAACTTCCCAGGGTGCCTCTGAGAGGCGAGGGATCCTGTGGAGGTGGCGGGGCCCCTCGGGACTCCGCTGGGTCTGGCGCAACGGAAGAGGGCCTCACCTCGAGGGGAGGCAGGCACCTCAGGCTTCCTCTGCGTTTCGGACTCCGACCGCAGGGTCCCTGCAGAGTTGGGACAGGAGAGTCAGGCCTCGTCTTGTCTGAGGAAGGGAACCCCGCTGGCCTCTCGAGTTGCTCAGGGGGTCTCAGGCCCCTCGTCGAGCTGTGTGTGGAACCCGCGGGTCTTTGCGGACGATGCACGGGGGTGGCAGTGCCCCTTCGTGTTGTGCCTTCACCCACAGGGTTGCCTTCGAAGAGGGGTCCGGGCCTCGGGTCCTTCTCAAGGGCGGACCGGGGAATCGGGGGCGTTCGGCCTGTGGCCCCACCCACGTGGCTCGTCTCGAATTTCCTCGTGAGACCGGCCTCATCCTGAGGTGCGCCGGGAAGGCCGGGAACCCCTTCCAGACCACGCAGGGGAATCGCCTCTCCTGTCGCGATCAGGAGGGGAGAAGGGGCTCAGAGGAAGCGGTGCCGGGACCCTCGGTGTTCCCCTCGGGGGAACCCGGCGTGTCGGGGGACTTTTGGGGGTCGCAGGAAGGCTGTCAGGGACCGTCTCGCCCTTCAGGGCGGAACAGGGGACTTCCCTTGAGACGCCGTCGCGGGCAAGGGCCTCATCTTGCCAAGCGGTGGGAACCACGTGGTTTTTCTCGAGTTGCGGCGGCATTCTCGAGTTACGACGGGGATCTCAGCCTTCCCCTTGGGTTGGCCCTGGGAAGCCTAATCTTCCCCTCGGGTTGCGAGGGAAAGCTGGGGGTGGCACTCGAGTCACTGCAGGGCCGAAGAGACCTCACCTAGGCGTGTGTCCGGGACCTAATTTTCCTCTCCAGGGAAGGCAGGGATCTCGGGGTTGCATTCCAGGCTCCCCCGGGGAGTCAGGCCTCGTCTCGAGGGGAAGCCAAGGACTCCGCTCTCCTCTCGAGTCGCGACGCGGGTCTCTTGGAGCCCCCTGAGCGGCCTCAAGGGAGTCCAGCCTCCTCTTCCGTTTGGAGAGAGGACCCGGGATTGCTCTCCAGGCCATGCAGGAAAAGAAGGCCCTCAGCTCGCGAGGACGGGGGCGTCTCAGGGGTTTCCTCGAGCTGCGGCGCCCGTGGGGGTTTTCTCCCGAGGCACGACGAGGATCTCAGGGAGCCTCTCGTGCGGCGCCAGGGAAGTCAGGTCTCCATGCGCGTGGCGAGGGGGAGCGCGTCCTGGCTCTCGAGTCACGGGAGGGGACTAGGGCCTCGAGACGCGTTGAAGAAGGACTCTCGAGGTCTTTGTCGGGGGGCGGCGGGAAACCCTCGTTTCCCTCGCCTTCTGCCGGGGACCTTAGGGAACTTGCCAGGGTGCCTCTGAGAGGCGAGGGATCCTGTGGAGGTGGCGGGGCCCCTCGGGACTCCGCTGGGTCTGGCGCAACGGAAGAGGGCCTCACCTCGAGGGGAGGCAGGCACCTCAGGCTTCCTCTGCGTTTCGGACTCCGACCGCAGGGTCCCTGCAGAGTTGGGACAGGAGAGTCAGGCCTCGTCTTGTCTGAGGAAGGGAACCCCGCTGGCCTCTCGAGTTGCTCAGGGGGTCTCAGGCCCCTCGTCGAGCTGTGTGTGGAACCCGCGGGTCTTTGCGGACGATGCACGGGGGTGGCAGTGCCCCTTCGTGTTGTGCCTTCACCCACAGGGTTGCCTTCGAAGAGGGGTCCGGGCCTCGGGTCCTTCTCAAGGGCGGACCGGGGAATCGGGGGCGTTCGGCCTGTGGCCCCACCCACGTGGCTCGTCTCGAATTTCCTCGTGAGACCGGCCTCATCCTGAGGTGCGCCGGGAAGGCCGGGAACCCCTTCCAGACCACGCAGGGGAATCGCCTCTCCTGTCGCGATCAGGAGGGGAGAAGGGGCTCAGAGGAAGCGGTGCCGGGACCCTCGGTGTTCCCCTCGGGGGAACCCGGCGTGTCGGGGGACTTTTGGGGGTCGCAGGAAGGCTGTCAGGGACCGTCTCGCCCTTCAGGGCGGAACAGGGGACTTCCCTTGAGACGCCGTCGCGGGCAAGGGCCTCATCTTGCCAAGCGGTGGGAACCACGTGGTTTTTCTCGAGTTGCGGCGGCATTCTCGAGTTACGACGGGGATCTCAGCCTTCCCCTTGGGTTGGCCCTGGGAAGCCCAATCTTCCCCTCGGGTTGCGAGGGAAAGCTGGGGGTGGCGCTCGAGTCACTGCAGGGCCGAAGAGACCTCACCTAGGCGTGTGTCCGGGACCTAATTTTCCTCTCCAGGGAAGGCAGGGATCTCGGGGTTGCATTCCAGGCTCCCCCGGGGAGTCAGGCCTCGTCTCGAGGGGAAGCCAAGGACTCCGCTCTCCTCTCGAGTCGCGACGCGGGTCTCTTGGAGCCCCCTGAGCGGCCTCAAGGGAGTCCAGCCTCCTCTTCCGTTTGGAGAGAGGACCCGGGATTGCTCTCCAGGCCATGCAGGAAAAGAAGGCCCTCAGCTCGCGAGGACGGGGGCGTCTCAGGGGTTTCCTCGAGCTGCGGCGCCCGTGGGGGTTTTCTCCCGAGGCACGACGAGGATCTCAGGGAGCCTCTCGTGCGGCGCCAGGGAAGTCAGGTCTCCATGCGCGTGGCGAGGGGGAGCGCGTCCTGGCTCTCGAGTCACGGGAGGGGACTAGGGCCTCGAGACGCGTTGAAGAAGGACTCTCGAGGTCTTTGTCGGGGGGCGGCGGGAAACCCTCGTTTCCCTCGCCTTCTGCCGGGGACCTTAGGGAACTTGCCAGGGTGCCTCTGAGAGGCGAGGGATCCTGTGGAGGTGGCGGGGCCCCTCGGGACTCCGCTGGGTCTGGCGCAACGGAAGAGGGCCTCACCTCGAGGGGAGGCAGGCACCTCAGGCTTCCTCTGCGTTTCGGACTCCGACCGCAGGGTCCCTGCAGAGTTGGGACAGGAGAGTCAGGCCTCGTCTTGTCTGAGGAAGGGAACCCCGCTGGCCTCTCGAGTTGCTCAGGGGGTCTCAGGCCCCTCGTCGAGCTGTGTGTGGAACCCGCGGGTCTTTGCGGACGATGCACGGGGGTGGCAGTGCCCCTTCGTGTTGTGCCTTCACCCACAGGGTTGCCTTCGAAGAGGGGTCCGGGCCTCGGGTCCTTCTCAAGGGCGGACCGGGGAATCGGGGGCGTTCGGCCTGTGGCCCCACCCACGTGGCTCGTCTCGAATTTCCTCGTGAGACCGGCCTCATCCTGAGGTGCGCCGGGAAGGCCGGGAACCCCTTCCAGACCACGCAGGGGAATCGCCTCTCCTGTCGCGATCAGGAGGGGAGAAGGGGCTCAGAGGAAGCGGTGCCGGGACCCTCGGTGTTCCCCTCGGGGGAACCCGGCGTGTCGGGGGACTTTTGGGGGTCGCAGGAAGGCTGTCAGGGACCGTCTCGCCCTTCAGGGCGGAACAGGGGACTTCCCTTGAGACGCCGTCGCGGGCAAGGGCCTCATCTTGCCAAGCGGTGGGAACCACGTGGTTTTTCTCGAGTTGCGGCGGCATTCTCGAGTTACGACGGGGATCTCAGCCTTCCCCTTGGGTTGGCCCTGGGAAGCCCAATCTTCCCCTCGGGTTGCGAGGGAAAGCTGGGGGTGGCGCTCGAGTCACTGCAGGGCCGAAGAGACCTCACCTAGGCGTGTGTCCGGGACCTAATTTTCCTCTCCAGGGAAGGCAGGGATCTCGGGGTTGCATTCCAGGCTCCCCCGGGGAGTCAGGCCTCGTCTCGAGGGGAAGCCAAGGACTCCGCTCTCCTCTCGAGTCGCGACGCGGGTCTCTTGGAGCCCCCTGAGCGGCCTCAAGGGAGTCCAGCCTCCTCTTCCGTTTGGAGAGAGGACCCGGGATTGCTCTCCAGGCCATGCAGGAAAAGAAGGCCCTCAGCTCGCGAGGACGGGGGCGTCTCAGGGGTTTCCTCGAGCTGCGGCGCCCGTGGGGGTTTTCTCCCGAGGCACGACGAGGATCTCAGGGAGCCTCTCGTGCGGCGCCAGGGAAGTCAGGTCTCCATGCGCGTGGCGAGGGGGAGCGCGTCCTGGCTCTCGAGTCACGGGAGGGGACTAGGGCCTCGAGACGCGTTGAAGAAGGACTCTCGAGGTCTTTGTCGGGGGGCGGCGGGAAACCCTCGTTTCCCTCGCCTTCTGCCGGGGACCTTAGGGAACTTGCCAGGGTGCCTCTGAGAGGCGAGGGATCCTGTGGAGGTGGCGGGGCCCCTCGGGACTCCGCTGGGTCTGGCGCAACGGAAGAGGGCCTCACCTCGAGGGGAGGCAGGCACCTCAGGCTTCCTCTGCGTTTCGGACTCCGACCGCAGGGTCCCTGCAGAGTTGGGACAGGAGAGTCAGGCCTCGTCTTGTCTGAGGAAGGGAACCCCGCTGGCCTCTCGAGTTGCTCAGGGGGTCTCAGGCCCCTCGTCGAGCTGTGTGTGGAACCCGCGGGTCTTTGCGGACGATGCACGGGGGTGGCAGTGCCCCTTCGTGTTGTGCCTTCACCCACAGGGTTGCCTTCGAAGAGGGGTCCGGGCCTCGGGTCCTTCTCAAGGGCGGACCGGGGAATCGGGGGCGTTCGGCCTGTGGCCCCACCCACGTGGCTCGTCTCGAATTTCCTCGTGAGACCGGCCTCATCCTGAGGTGCGCCGGGAAGGCCGGGAACCCCTTCCAGACCACGCAGGGGAATCGCCTCTCCTGTCGCGATCAGGAGGGGAGAAGGGGCTCAGAGGAAGCGGTGCCGGGACCCTCGGTGTTCCCCTCGGGGGAACCCGGCGTGTCGGGGGACTTTTGGGGGTCGCAGGAAGGCTGTCAGGGACCGTCTCGCCCTTCAGGGCGGAACAGGGGACTTCCCTTGAGACGCCGTCGCGGGCAAGGGCCTCATCTTGCCAAGCGGTGGGAACCACGTGGTTTTTCTCGAGTTGCGGCGGCATTCTCGAGTTACGACGGGGATCTCAGCCTTCCCCTTGGGTTGGCCCTGGGAAGCCCAATCTTCCCCTCGGGTTGCGAGGGAAAGCTGGGGGTGGCGCTCGAGTCACTGCAGGGCCGAAGAGACCTCACCTAGGCGTGTGTCCGGGACCTAATTTTCCTCTCCAGGGAAGGCAGGGATCTCGGGGTTGCATTCCAGGCTCCCCCGGGGAGTCAGGCCTCGTCTCGAGGGGAAGCCAAGGACTCCGCTCTCCTCTCGAGTCGCGACGCGGGTCTCTTGGAGCCCCCTGAGCGGCCTCAAGGGAGTCCAGCCTCCTCTTCCGTTTGGAGAGAGGACCCGGGATTGCTCTCCAGGCCATGCAGGAAAAGAAGGCCCTCAGCTCGCGAGGACGGGGGCGTCTCAGGGGTTTCCTCGAGCTGCGGCGCCCGTGGGGGTTTTCTCCCGAGGCACGACGAGGATCTCAGGGAGCCTCTCGTGCGGCGCCAGGGAAGTCAGGTCTCCATGCGCGTGGCGAGGGGGAGCGCGTCCTGGCTCTCGAGTCACGGGAGGGGACTAGGGCCTCGAGACGCGTTGAAGAAGGACTCTCGAGGTCTTTGTCGGGGGGCGGCGGGAAACCCTCGTTTCCCTCGCCTTCTGCCGGGGACCTTAGGGAACTTGCCAGGGTGCCTCTGAGAGGCGAGGGATCCTGTGGAGGTGGCGGGGCCCCTCGGGACTCCGCTGGGTCTGGCGCAACGGAAGAGGGCCTCACCTCGAGGGGAGGCAGGCACCTCAGGCTTCCTCTGCGTTTCGGACTCCGACCGCAGGGTCCCTGCAGAGTTGGGACAGGAGAGTCAGGCCTCGTCTTGTCTGAGGAAGGGAACCCCGCTGGCCTCTCGAGTTGCTCAGGGGGTCTCAGGCCCCTCGTCGAGCTGTGTGTGGAACCCGCGGGTCTTTGCGGACGATGCACGGGGGTGGCAGTGCCCCTTCGTGTTGTGCCTTCACCCACAGGGTTGCCTTCGAAGAGGGGTCCGGGCCTCGGGTCCTTCTCAAGGGCGGACCGGGGAATCGGGGGCGTTCGGCCTGTGGCCCCACCCACGTGGCTCGTCTCGAATTTCCTCGTGAGACCGGCCTCATCCTGAGGTGCGCCGGGAAGGCCGGGAACCCCTTCCAGACCACGCAGGGGAATCGCCTCTCCTGTCGCGATCAGGAGGGGAGAAGGGGCTCAGAGGAAGCGGTGCCGGGACCCTCGGTGTTCCCCTCGGGGGAACCCGGCGTGTCGGGGGACTTTTGGGGGTCGCAGGAAGGCTGTCAGGGACCGTCTCGCCCTTCAGGGCGGAACAGGGGACTTCCCTTGAGACGCCGTCGCGGGCAAGGGCCTCATCTTGCCAAGCGGTGGGAACCACGTGGTTTTTCTCGAGTTGCGGCGGCATTCTCGAGTTACGACGGGGATCTCAGCCTTCCCCTTGGGTTGGCCCTGGGAAGCCCAATCTTCCCCTCGGGTTGCGAGGGAAAGCTGGGGGTGGCGCTCGAGTCACTGCAGGGCCGAAGAGACCTCACCTAGGCGTGTGTCCGGGACCTAATTTTCCTCTCCAGGGAAGGCAGGGATCTCGGGGTTGCATTCCAGGCTCCCCCGGGGAGTCAGGCCTCGTCTCGAGGGGAAGCCAAGGACTCCGCTCTCCTCTCGAGTCGCGACGCGGGTCTCTTGGAGCCCCCTGAGCGGCCTCAAGGGAGTCCAGCCTCCTCTTCCGTTTGGAGAGAGGACCCGGGATTGCTCTCCAGGCCATGCAGGAAAAGAAGGCCCTCAGCTCGCGAGGACGGGGGCGTCTCAGGGGTTTCCTCGAGCTGCGGCGCCCGTGGGGGTTTTCTCCCGAGGCACGACGAGGATCTCAGGGAGCCTCTCGTGCGGCGCCAGGGAAGTCAGGTCTCCATGCGCGTGGCGAGGGGGAGCGCGTCCTGGCTCTCGAGTCACGGGAGGGGACTAGGGCCTCGAGACGCGTTGAAGAAGGACTCTCGAGGTCTTTGTCGGGGGGCGGCGGGAAACCCTCGTTTCCCTCGCCTTCTGCCGGGGACCTTAGGGAACTTGCCAGGGTGCCTCTGAGAGGCGAGGGATCCTGTGGAGGTGGCGGGGCCCCTCGGGACTCCGCTGGGTCTGGCGCAACGGAAGAGGGCCTCACCTCGAGGGGAGGCAGGCACCTCAGGCTTCCTCTGCGTTTCGGACTCCGACCGCAGGGTCCCTGCAGAGTTGGGACAGGAGAGTCAGGCCTCGTCTTGTCTGAGGAAGGGAACCCCGCTGGCCTCTCGAGTTGCTCAGGGGGTCTCAGGCCCCTCGTCGAGCTGTGTGTGGAACCCGCGGGTCTTTGCGGACGATGCACGGGGGTGGCAGTGCCCCTTCGTGTTGTGCCTTCACCCACAGGGTTGCCTTCGAAGAGGGGTCCGGGCCTCGGGTCCTTCTCAAGGGCGGACCGGGGAATCGGGGGCGTTCGGCCTGTGGCCCCACCCACGTGGCTCGTCTCGAATTTCCTCGTGAGACCGGCCTCATCCTGAGGTGCGCCGGGAAGGCCGGGAACCCCTTCCAGACCACGCAGGGGAATCGCCTCTCCTGTCGCGATCAGGAGGGGAGAAGGGGCTCAGAGGAAGCGGTGCCGGGACCCTCGGTGTTCCCCTCGGGGGAACCCGGCGTGTCGGGGGACTTTTGGGGGTCGCAGGAAGGCTGTCAGGGACCGTCTCGCCCTTCAGGGCGGAACAGGGGACTTCCCTTGAGACGCCGTCGCGGGCAAGGGCCTCATCTTGCCAAGCGGTGGGAACCACGTGGTTTTTCTCGAGTTGCGGCGGCATTCTCGAGTTACGACGGGGATCTCAGCCTTCCCCTTGGGTTGGCCCTGGGAAGCCCAATCTTCCCCTCGGGTTGCGAGGGAAAGCTGGGGGTGGCGCTCGAGTCACTGCAGGGCCGAAGAGACCTCACCTAGGCGTGTGTCCGGGACCTAATTTTCCTCTCCAGGGAAGGCAGGGATCTCGGGGTTGCATTCCAGGCTCCCCCGGGGAGTCAGGCCTCGTCTCGAGGGGAAGCCAAGGACTCCGCTCTCCTCTCGAGTCGCGACGCGGGTCTCTTGGAGCCCCCTGAGCGGCCTCAAGGGAGTCCAGCCTCCTCTTCCGTTTGGAGAGAGGACCCGGGATTGCTCTCCAGGCCATGCAGGAAAAGAAGGCCCTCAGCTCGCGAGGACGGGGGCGTCTCAGGGGTTTCCTCGAGCTGCGGCGCCCGTGGGGGTTTTCTCCCGAGGCACGACGAGGATCTCAGGGAGCCTCTCGTGCGGCGCCAGGGAAGTCAGGTCTCCATGCGCGTGGCGAGGGGGAGCGCGTCCTGGCTCTCGAGTCACGGGAGGGGACTAGGGCCTCGAGACGCGTTGAAGAAGGACTCTCGAGGTCTTTGTCGGGGGGCGGCGGGAAACCCTCGTTTCCCTCGCCTTCTGCCGGGGACCTTAGGGAACTTGCCAGGGTGCCTCTGAGAGGCGAGGGATCCTGTGGAGGTGGCGGGGCCCCTCGGGACTCCGCTGGGTCTGGCGCAACGGAAGAGGGCCTCACCTCGAGGGGAGGCAGGCACCTCAGGCTTCCTCTGCGTTTCGGACTCCGACCGCAGGGTCCCTGCAGAGTTGGGACAGGAGAGTCAGGCCTCGTCTTGTCTGAGGAAGGGAACCCCGCTGGCCTCTCGAGTTGCTCAGGGGGTCTCAGGCCCCTCGTCGAGCTGTGTGTGGAACCCGCGGGTCTTTGCGGACGATGCACGGGGGTGGCAGTGCCCCTTCGTGTTGTGCCTTCACCCACAGGGTTGCCTTCGAAGAGGGGTCCGGGCCTCGGGTCCTTCTCAAGGGCGGACCGGGGAATCGGGGGCGTTCGGCCTGTGGCCCCACCCACGTGGCTCGTCTCGAATTTCCTCGTGAGACCGGCCTCATCCTGAGGTGCGCCGGGAAGGCCGGGAACCCCTTCCAGACCACGCAGGGGAATCGCCTCTCCTGTCGCGATCAGGAGGGGAGAAGGGGCTCAGAGGAAGCGGTGCCGGGACCCTCGGTGTTCCCCTCGGGGGAACCCGGCGTGTCGGGGGACTTTTGGGGGTCGCAGGAAGGCTGTCAGGGACCGTCTCGCCCTTCAGGGCGGAACAGGGGACTTCCCTTGAGACGCCGTCGCGGGCAAGGGCCTCATCTTGCCAAGCGGTGGGAACCACGTGGTTTTTCTCGAGTTGCGGCGGCATTCTCGAGTTACGACGGGGATCTCAGCCTTCCCCTTGGGTTGGCCCTGGGAAGCCCAATCTTCCCCTCGGGTTGCGAGGGAAAGCTGGGGGTGGCGCTCGAGTCACTGCAGGGCCGAAGAGACCTCACCTAGGCGTGTGTCCGGGACCTAATTTTCCTCTCCAGGGAAGGCAGGGATCTCGGGGTTGCATTCCAGGCTCCCCCGGGGAGTCAGGCCTCGTCTCGAGGGGAAGCCAAGGACTCCGCTCTCCTCTCGAGTCGCGACGCGGGTCTCTTGGAGCCCCCTGAGCGGCCTCAAGGGAGTCCAGCCTCCTCTTCCGTTTGGAGAGAGGACCCGGGATTGCTCTCCAGGCCATGCAGGAAAAGAAGGCCCTCAGCTCGCGAGGACGGGGGCGTCTCAGGGGTTTCCTCGAGCTGCGGCGCCCGTGGGGGTTTTCTCCCGAGGCACGACGAGGATCTCAGGGAGCCTCTCGTGCGGCGCCAGGGAAGTCAGGTCTCCATGCGCGTGGCGAGGGGGAGCGCGTCCTGGCTCTCGAGTCACGGGAGGGGACTAGGGCCTCGAGACGCGTTGAAGAAGGACTCTCGAGGTCTTTGTCGGGGGGCGGCGGGAAACCCTCGTTTCCCTCGCCTTCTGCCGGGGACCTTAGGGAACTTCCCAGGGTGCCTCTGAGAGGCGAGGGATCCTGTGGCGGTGGCGGGGCCCCTCGGGACTCCGCTGGGTCTGGCGCAACGGAAGAGGGCCTCACCTCGAGGGGAGGCAGGCACCTCAGGCTTCCTCTGCGTTTCGGACTCCGACCGCAGGGTCCCTGCAGAGTTGGGACAGGAGAGTCAGGCCTCGTCTTGTCTGAGGAAGGGAACCCCGCTGGCCTCTCGAGTTGCTCAGGGGGTCTCAGGCCCCTCGTCGAGCTGTGTGTGGAACCCGCGGGTCTTTGCGGACGATGCACGGGGGTGGCAGTGCCCCTTCGTGTTGTGCCTTCACCCACAGGGTTGCCTTCGAAGAGGGGTCCGGGCCTCGGGTCCTTCTCAAGGGCGGACCGGGGAATCGGGGGCGTTCGGCCTGTGGCCCCACCCACGTGGCTCGTCTCGAATTTCCTCGTGAGACCGGCCTCATCCTGAGGTGCGCCGGGAAGGCCGGGAACCCCTTCCAGACCACGCAGGGGAATCGCCTCTCCTGTCGCGATCAGGAGGGGAGAAGGGGCTCAGAGGAAGCGGTGCCGGGACCCTCGGTGTTCCCCTCGGGGGAACCCGGCGTGTCGGGGGACTTTTGGGGGTCGCAGGAAGGCTGTCAGGGACCGTCTCGCCCTTCAGGGCGGAACAGGGGACTTCCCTTGAGACGCCGTCGCGGGCAAGGGCCTCATCTTGCCAAGCGGTGGGAACCACGTGGTTTTTCTCGAGTTGCGGCGGCATTCTCGAGTTACGACGGGGATCTCAGCCTTCCCCTTGGGTTGGCCCTGGGAAGCCCAATCTTCCCCTCGGGTTGCGAGGGAAAGCTGGGGGTGGCGCTCGAGTCACTGCAGGGCCGAAGAGACCTCACCTAGGCGTGTGTCCGGGACCTAATTTTCCTCTCCAGGGAAGGCAGGGATCTCGGGGTTGCATTCCAGGCTCCCCCGGGGAGTCAGGCCTCGTCTCGAGGGGAAGCCAAGGACTCCGCTCTCCTCTCGAGTCGCGACGCGGGTCTCTTGGAGCCCCCTGAGCGGCCTCAAGGGAGTCCAGCCTCCTCTTCCGTTTGGAGAGAGGACCCGGGATTGCTCTCCAGGCCATGCAGGAAAAGAAGGCCCTCAGCTCGCGAGGACGGGGGCGTCTCAGGGGTTTCCTCGAGCTGCGGCGCCCGTGGGGGTTTTCTCCCGAGGCACGACGAGGATCTCAGGGAGCCTCTCGTGCGGCGCCAGGGAAGTCAGGTCTCCATGCGCGTGGCGAGGGGGAGCGCGTCCTGGCTCTCGAGTCACGGGAGGGGACTAGGGCCTCGAGACGCGTTGAAGAAGGACTCTCGAGGTCTTTGTCGGGGGGCGGCGGGAAACCCTCGTTTCCCTCGCCTTCTGCCGGGGACCTTAGGGAACTTGCCAGGGTGCCTCTGAGAGGCGAGGGATCCTGTGGAGGTGGCGGGGCCCCTCGGGACTCCGCTGGGTCTGGCGCAACGGAAGAGGGCCTCACCTCGAGGGGAGGCAGGCACCTCAGGCTTCCTCTGCGTTTCGGACTCCGACCGCAGGGTCCCTGCAGAGTTGGGACAGGAGAGTCAGGCCTCGTCTTGTCTGAGGAAGGGAACCCCGCTGGCCTCTCGAGTTGCTCAGGGGGTCTCAGGCCCCTCGTCGAGCTGTGTGTGGAACCCGCGGGTCTTTGCGGACGATGCACGGGGGTGGCAGTGCCCCTTCGTGTTGTGCCTTCACCCACAGGGTTGCCTTCGAAGAGGGGTCCGGGCCTCGGGTCCTTCTCAAGGGCGGACCGGGGAATCGGGGGCGTTCGGCCTGTGGCCCCACCCACGTGGCTCGTCTCGAATTTCCTCGTGAGACCGGCCTCATCCTGAGGTGCGCCGGGAAGGCCGGGAACCCCTTCCAGACCACGCAGGGGAATCGCCTCTCCTGTCGCGATCAGGAGGGGAGAAGGGGCTCAGAGGAAGCGGTGCCGGGACCCTCGGTGTTCCCCTCGGGGGAACCCGGCGTGTCGGGGGACTTTTGGGGGTCGCAGGAAGGCTGTCAGGGACCGTCTCGCCCTTCAGGGCGGAACAGGGGACTTCCCTTGAGACGCCGTCGCGGGCAAGGGCCTCATCTTGCCAAGCGGTGGGAACCACGTGGTTTTTCTCGAGTTGCGGCGGCATTCTCGAGTTACGACGGGGATCTCAGCCTTCCCCTTGGGTTGGCCCTGGGAAGCCCAATCTTCCCCTCGGGTTGCGAGGGAAAGCTGGGGGTGGCGCTCGAGTCACTGCAGGGCCGAAGAGACCTCACCTAGGCGTGTGTCCGGGACCTAATTTTCCTCTCCAGGGAAGGCAGGGATCTCGGGGTTGCATTCCAGGCTCCCCCGGGGAGTCAGGCCTCGTCTCGAGGGGAAGCCAAGGACTCCGCTCTCCTCTCGAGTCGCGACGCGGGTCTCTTGGAGCCCCCTGAGCGGCCTCAAGGGAGTCCAGCCTCCTCTTCCGTTTGGAGAGAGGACCCGGGATTGCTCTCCAGGCCATGCAGGAAAAGAAGGCCCTCAGCTCGCGAGGACGGGGGCGTCTCAGGGGTTTCCTCGAGCTGCGGCGCCCGTGGGGGTTTTCTCCCGAGGCACGACGAGGATCTCAGGGAGCCTCTCGTGCGGCGCCAGGGAAGTCAGGTCTCCATGCGCGTGGCGAGGGGGAGCGCGTCCTGGCTCTCGAGTCACGGGAGGGGACTAGGGCCTCGAGACGCGTTGAAGAAGGACTCTCGAGGTCTTTGTCGGGGGGCGGCGGGAAACCCTCGTTTCCCTCGCCTTCTGCCGGGGACCTTAGGGAACTTCCCAGGGTGCCTCTGAGAGGCGAGGGATCCTGTGGAGGTGGCGGGGCCCCTCGGGACTCCGCTGGGTCTGGCGCAACGGAAGAGGGCCTCACCTCGAGGGGAGGCAGGCACCTCAGGCTTCCTCTGCGTTTCGGACTCCGACCGCAGGGTCCCTGCAGAGTTGGGACAGGAGAGTCAGGCCTCGTCTTGTCTGAGGAAGGGAACCCCGCTGGCCTCTCGAGTTGCTCAGGGGGTCTCAGGCCCCTCGTCGAGCTGTGTGTGGAACCCGCGGGTCTTTGCGGACGATGCACGGGGGTGGCAGTGCCCCTTCGTGTTGTGCCTTCACCCACAGGGTTGCCTTCGAAGAGGGGTCCGGGCCTCGGGTCCTTCTCAAGGGCGGACCGGGGAATCGGGGGCGTTCGGCCTGTGGCCCCACCCACGTGGCTCGTCTCGAATTTCCTCGTGAGACCGGCCTCATCCTGAGGTGCGCCGGGAAGGCCGGGAACCCCTTCCAGACCACGCAGGGGAATCGCCTCTCCTGTCGCGATCAGGAGGGGAGAAGGGGCTCAGAGGAAGCGGTGCCGGGACCCTCGGTGTTCCCCTCGGGGGAACCCGGCGTGTCGGGGGACTTTTGGGGGTCGCAGGAAGGCTGTCAGGGACCGTCTCGCCCTTCAGGGCGGAACAGGGGACTTCCCTTGAGACGCCGTCGCGGGCAAGGGCCTCATCTTGCCAAGCGGTGGGAACCACGTGGTTTTTCTCGAGTTGCGGCGGCATTCTCGAGTTACGACGGGGATCTCAGCCTTCCCCTTGGGTTGGCCCTGGGAAGCCCAATCTTCCCCTCGGGTTGCGAGGGAAAGCTGGGGGTGGCGCTCGAGTCACTGCAGGGCCGAAGAGACCTCACCTAGGCGTGTGTCCGGGACCTAATTTTCCTCTCCAGGGAAGGCAGGGATCTCGGGGTTGCATTCCAGGCTCCCCCGGGGAGTCAGGCCTCGTCTCGAGGGGAAGCCAAGGACTCCGCTCTCCTCTCGAGTCGCGACGCGGGTCTCTTGGAGCCCCCTGAGCGGCCTCAAGGGAGTCCAGCCTCCTCTTCCGTTTGGAGAGAGGACCCGGGATTGCTCTCCAGGCCATGCAGGAAAAGAAGGCCCTCAGCTCGCGAGGACGGGGGCGTCTCAGGGGTTTCCTCGAGCTGCGGCGCCCGTGGGGGTTTTCTCCCGAGGCACGACGAGGATCTCAGGGAGCCTCTCGTGCGGCGCCAGGGAAGTCAGGTCTCCATGCGCGTGGCGAGGGGGAGCGCGTCCTGGCTCTCGAGTCACGGGAGGGGACTAGGGCCTCGAGACGCGTTGAAGAAGGACTCTCGAGGTCTTTGTCGGGGGGCGGCGGGAAACCCTCGTTTCCCTCGCCTTCTGCCGGGGACCTTAGGGAACTTCCCAGGGTGCCTCTGAGAGGCGAGGGATCCTGTGGAGGTGGCGGGGCCCCTCGGGACTCCGCTGGGTCTGGCGCAACGGAAGAGGGCCTCACCTCGAGGGGAGGCAGGCACCTCAGGCTTCCTCTGCGTTTCGGACTCCGACCGCAGGGTCCCTGCAGAGTTGGGACAGGAGAGTCAGGCCTCGTCTTGTCTGAGGAAGGGAACCCCGCTGGCCTCTCGAGTTGCTCAGGGGGTCTCAGGCCCCTCGTCGAGCTGTGTGTGGAACCCGCGGGTCTTTGCGGACGATGCACGGGGGTGGCAGTGCCCCTTCGTGTTGTGCCTTCAGCCACAGGGTTGCCTTCGAAGAGGGGTCCGGGCCTCGGGTCCTTCTCAAGGGCGGACCGGGGAATCGGGGGCGTTCGGCCTGTGGCCCCACCCACGTGGCTCGTCTCGAATTTCCTCGTGAGACCGGCCTCATCCTGAGGTGCGCCGGGAAGGCCGGGAACCCCTTCCAGACCACGCAGGGGAATCGCCTCTCCTGTCGCGATCAGGAGGGGAGAAGGGGCTCAGAGGAAGCGGTGCCGGGACCCTCGGTGTTCCCCTCGGGGGAACCCGGCGTGTCGGGGGACTTTTGGGGGTCGCAGGAAGGCTGTCAGGGACCGTCTCGCCCTTCAGGGCGGAACAGGGGACTTCCCTTGAGACGCCGTCGCGGGCAAGGGCCTCATCTTGCCAAGCGGTGGGAACCACGTGGTTTTTCTCGAGTTGCGGCGGCATTCTCGAGTTACGACGGGGATCTCAGCCTTCCCCTTGGGTTGGCCCTGGGAAGCCCAATCTTCCCCTCGGGTTGCGAGGGAAAGCTGGGGGTGGCGCTCGAGTCACTGCAGGGCCGAAGAGACCTCACCTAGGCGTGTGTCCGGGACCTAATTTTCCTCTCCAGGGAAGGCAGGGATCTCGGGGTTGCATTCCAGGCTCCCCCGGGGAGTCAGGCCTCGTCTCGAGGGGAAGCCAAGGACTCCGCTCTCCTCTCGAGTCGCGACGCGGGTCTCTTGGAGCCCCCTGAGCGGCCTCAAGGGAGTCCAGCCTCCTCTTCCGTTTGGAGAGAGGACCCGGGATTGCTCTCCAGGCCATGCAGGAAAAGAAGGCCCTCAGCTCGCGAGGACGGGGGCGTCTCAGGGGTTTCCTCGAGCTGCGGCGCCCGTGGGGGTTTTCTCCCGAGGCACGACGAGGATCTCAGGGAGCCTCTCGTGCGGCGCCAGGGAAGTCAGGTCTCCATGCGCGTGGCGAGGGGGAGCGCGTCCTGGCTCTCGAGTCACGGGAGGGGACTAGGGCCTCGAGACGCGTTGAAGAAGGACTCTCGAGGTCTTTGTCGGGGGGCGGCGGGAAACCCTCGTTTCCCTCGCCTTCTGCCGGGGACCTTAGGGAACTTCCCAGGGTGCCTCTGAGAGGCGAGGGATCCTGTGGAGGTGGCGGGGCCCCTCGGGACTCCGCTGGGTCTGGCGCAACGGAAGAGGGCCTCACCTCGAGGGGAGGCAGGCACCTCAGGCTTCCTCTGCGTTTCGGACTCCGACCGCAGGGTCCCTGCAGAGTTGGGACAGGAGAGTCAGGCCTCGTCTTGTCTGAGGAAGGGAACCCCGCTGGCCTCTCGAGTTGCTCAGGGGGTCTCAGGCCCCTCGTCGAGCTGTGTGTGGAACCCGCGGGTCTTTGCGGACGATGCACGGGGGTGGCAGTGCCCCTTCGTGTTGTGCCTTCACCCACAGGGTTGCCTTCGAAGAGGGGTCCGGGCCTCGGGTCCTTCTCAAGGGCGGACCGGGGAATCGGGGGCGTTCGGCCTGTGGCCCCACCCACGTGGCTCGTCTCGAATTTCCTCGTGAGACCGGCCTCATCCTGAGGTGCGCCGGGAAGGCCGGGAACCCCTTCCAGACCACGCAGGGGAATCGCCTCTCCTGTCGCGATCAGGAGGGGAGAAGGGGCTCAGAGGAAGCGGTGCCGGGACCCTCGGTGTTCCCCTCGGGGGAACCCGGCGTGTCGGGGGGCTTTTGGGGGTCGCAGGAAGGCTGTCAGGGACCGTCTCGCCCTTCAGGGCGGAACAGGGGACTTCCCTTGAGACGCCGTCGCGGGCAAGGGCCTCATCTTGCCAAGCGGTGGGAACCACGTGGTTTTTCTCGAGTTGCGGCGGCATTCTCGAGTTACGACGGGGATCTCAGCCTTCCCCTTGGGTTGGCCCTGGGAAGCCCAATCTTCCCCTCGGGTTGCGAGGGAAAGCTGGGGGTGGCGCTCGAGTCACTGCAGGGCCGAAGAGACCTCACCTAGGCGTGTGTCCGGGACCTAATTTTCCTCTCCAGGGAAGGCAGGGATCTCGGGGTTGCATTCCAGGCTCCCCCGGGGAGTCAGGCCTCGTCTCGAGGGGAAGCCAAGGACTCCGCTCTCCTCTCGAGTCGCGACGCGGGTCTCTTGGAGCCCCCTGAGCGGCCTCAAGGGAGTCCAGCCTCCTCTTCCGTTTGGAGAGAGGACCCGGGATTGCTCTCCAGGCCATGCAGGAAAAGAAGGCCCTCAGCTCGCGAGGACGGGGGCGTCTCAGGGGTTTCCTCGAGCTGCGGCGCCCGTGGGGGTTTTCTCCCGAGGCACGACGAGGATCTCAGGGAGCCTCTCGTGCGGCGCCAGGGAAGTCAGGTCTCCATGCGCGTGGCGAGGGGGAGCGCGTCCTGGCTCTCGAGTCCCGGGAGGGGACTAGGGCCTCGAGACGCGTTGAAGAAGGACTCTCGAGGTCTTTGTCGGGGGGCGGCGGGAAACCCTCGTTTCCCTCGCCTTCTGCCGGGGACCTTAGGGAACTTCCCAGGGTGCCTCTGAGAGGCGAGGGATCCTGTGGCGGTGGCGGGGCCCCTCGGGACTCCGCTGGGTCTGGCGCAACGGAAGAGGGCCTCACCTCGAGGGGAGGCAGGCACCTCAGGCTTCCTCTGCGTTTCGGACTCCGACCGCAGGGTCCCTGCAGAGTTGGGACAGGAGAGTCAGGCCTCGTCTTGTCTGAGGAAGGGAACCCCGCTGGCCTCTCGAGTTGCTCAGGGGGTCTCAGGCCCCTCGTCGAGCTGTGTGTGGAACCCGCGGGTCTTTGCGGACGATGCACGGGGGTGGCAGTGCCCCTTCGTGTTGTGCCTTCACCCACAGGGTTGCCTTCGAAGAGGGGTCCGGGCCTCGGGTCCTTCTCAAGGGCGGACCGGGGAATCGGGGGCGTTCGGCCTGTGGCCCCACCCACGTGGCTCGTCTCGAATTTCCTCGTGAGACCGGCCTCATCCTGAGGTGCGCCGGGAAGGCCGGGAACCCCTTCCAGACCACGCAGGGGAATCGCCTCTCCTGTCGCGATCAGGAGGGGAGAAGGGGCTCAGAGGAAGCGGTGCCGGGACCCTCGGTGTTCCCCTCGGGGGAACCCGGCGTGTCGGGGGACTTTTGGGGGTCGCAGGAAGGCTGTCAGGGACCGTCTCGCCCTTCAGGGCGGAACAGGGGACTTCCCTTGAGACGCCGTCGCGGGCAAGGGCCTCATCTTGCCAAGCGGTGGGAACCACGTGGTTTTTCTCGAGTTGCGGCGGCATTCTCGAGTTACGACGGGGATCTCAGCCTTCCCCTTGGGTTGGCCCTGGGAAGCCCAATCTTCCCCTCGGGTTGCGAGGGAAAGCTGGGGGTGGCGCTCGAGTCACTGCAGGGCCGAAGAGACCTCACCTAGGCGTGTGTCCGGGACCTAATTTTCCTCTCCAGGGAAGGCAGGGATCTCGGGGTTGCATTCCAGGCTCCCCCGGGGAGTCAGGCCTCGTCTCGAGGGGAAGCCAAGGACTCCGCTCTCCTCTCGAGTCGCGACGCGGGTCTCTTGGAGCCCCCTGAGCGGCCTCAAGGGAGTCCAGCCTCCTCTTCCGTTTGGAGAGAGGACCCGGGATTGCTCTCCAGGCCATGCAGGAAAAGAAGGCCCTCAGCTCGCGAGGACGGGGGCGTCTCAGGGGTTTCCTCGAGCTGCGGCGCCCGTGGGGGTTTTCTCCCGAGGCACGACGAGGATCTCAGGGAGCCTCTCGTGCGGCGCCAGGGAAGTCAGGTCTCCATGCGCGTGGCGAGGGGGAGCGCGTCCTGGCTCTCGAGTCACGGGAGGGGACTAGGGCCTCGAGACGCGTTGAAGAAGGACTCTCGAGGTCTTTGTCGGGGGGCGGCGGGAAACCCTCGTTTCCCTCGCCTTCTGCCGGGGACCTTAGGGAACTTCCCAGGGTGCCTCTGAGAGGCGAGGGATCCTGTGGAGGTGGCGGGGCCCCTCGGGACTCCGCTGGGTCTGGCGCAACGGAAGAGGGCCTCACCTCGAGGGGAGGCAGGCACCTCAGGCTTCCTCTGCGTTTCGGACTCCGACCGCAGGGTCCCTGCAGAGTTGGGACAGGAGAGTCAGGCCTCGTCTTGTCTGAGGAAGGGAACCCCGCTGGCCTCTCGAGTTGCTCAGGGGGTCTCAGGCCCCTCGTCGAGCTGTGTGTGGAACCCGCGGGTCTTTGCGGACGATGCACGGGGGTGGCAGTGCCCCTTCGTGTTGTGCCTTCACCCACAGGGTTGCCTTCGAAGAGGGGTCCGGGCCTCGGGTCCTTCTCAAGGGCGGACCGGGGAATCGGGGGCGTTCGGCCTGTGGCCCCACCCACGTGGCTCGTCTCGAATTTCCTCGTGAGACCGGCCTCATCCTGAGGTGCGCCGGGAAGGCCGGGAACCCCTTCCAGACCACGCAGGGGAATCGCCTCTCCTGTCGCGATCAGGAGGGGAGAAGGGGCTCAGAGGAAGCGGTGCCGGGACCCTCGGTGTTCCCCTCGGGGGAACCCGGCGTGTCGGGGGACTTTTGGGGGTCGCAGGAAGGCTGTCAGGGACCGTCTCGCCCTTCAGGGCGGAACAGGGGACTTCCCTTGAGACGCCGTCGCGGGCAAGGGCCTCATCTTGCCAAGCGGTGGGAACCACGTGGTTTTTCTCGAGTTGCGGCGGCATTCTCGAGTTACGACGGGGATCTCAGCCTTCCCCTTGGGTTGGCCCTGGGAAGCCCAATCTTCCCCTCGGGTTGCGAGGGAAAGCTGGGGGTGGCGCTCGAGTCACTGCAGGGCCGAAGAGACCTCACCTAGGCGTGTGTCCGGGACCTAATTTTCCTCTCCAGGGAAGGCAGGGATCTCGGGGTTGCATTCCAGGCTCCCCCGGGGAGTCAGGCCTCGTCTCGAGGGGAAGCCAAGGACTCCGCTCTCCTCTCGAGTCGCGACGCGGGTCTCTTGGAGCCCCCTGAGCGGCCTCAAGGGAGTCCAGCCTCCTCTTCCGTTTGGAGAGAGGACCCGGGATTGCTCTCCAGGCCATGCAGGAAAAGAAGGCCCTCAGCTCGCGAGGACGGGGGCGTCTCAGGGGTTTCCTCGAGCTGCGGCGCCCGTGGGGGTTTTCTCCCGAGGCACGACGAGGATCTCAGGGAGCCTCTCGTGCGGCGCCAGGGAAGTCAGGTCTCCATGCGCGTGGCGAGGGGGAGCGCGTCCTGGCTCTCGAGTCCCGGGAGGGGACTAGGGCCTCGAGACGCGTTGAAGAAGGACTCTCGAGGTCTTTGTCGGGGGGCGGCGGGAAACCCTCGTTTCCCTCGCCTTCTGCCGGGGACCTTAGGGAACTTCCCAGGGTGCCTCTGAGAGGCGAGGGATCCTGTGGCGGTGGCGGGGCCCCTCGGGACTCCGCTGGGTCTGGCGCAACGGAAGAGGGCCTCACCTCGAGGGGAGGCAGGCACCTCAGGCTTCCTCTGCGTTTCGGACTCCGACCGCAGGGTCCCTGCAGAGTTGGGACAGGAGAGTCAGGCCTCGTCTTGTCTGAGGAAGGGAACCCCGCTGGCCTCTCGAGTTGCTCAGGGGGTCTCAGGCCCCTCGTCGAGCTGTGTGTGGAACCCGCGGGTCTTTGCGGACGATGCACGGGGGTGGCAGTGCCCCTTCGTGTTGTGCCTTCACCCACAGGGTTGCCTTCGAAGAGGGGTCCGGGCCTCGGGTCCTTCTCAAGGGCGGACCGGGGAATCGGGGGCGTTCGGCCTGTGGCCCACCCACGTGGCTCGTCTCGAATTTCCTCGTGAGACCGGCCTCATCCTGAGGTGCGCCGGGAAGGCCGGGAACCCCTTCCAGACCACGCAGGGGAATCGCCTCTCCTGTCGCGATCAGGAGGGGAGAAGGGGCTCAGAGGAAGCGGTGCCGGGACCCTCGGTGTTCCCCTCGGGGGAACCCGGCGTGTCGGGGGACTTTGGGGGTCGCAGGAAGGCTGTCAGGGACCGTCTCGCCCTTCAGGGCGGAACAGGGGACTTCCCTTGAGACGCCGTCGCGGGCAAGGGCCTCATCTTGCCAAGCGGTGGGAACCACGTGGTTTTTCTCGAGTTGCGGCGGCATTCTCGAGTTACGACGGGGATCTCAGCCTTCCCCTTGGGTTGGCCCTGGGAAGCCCAATCTTCCCTCGGGTTGCGAGGGAAAGCTGGGGGTGGCGCTCGAGTCACTGCAGGGCCGAAGAGACCTCACCTAGGCGTGTGTCCGGGACCTAATTTTCCTCTCCAGTGAAGGCAGGGATCTCGGGGTTGCATTCCAGGCCTCCCCCGGGAGTCAGGCCTCGTCTCGAGGGGAAGCCAAGGACTCCGCTCTCCTCTCGAGTCGCGACGCGGGTCTCTTGGAGCCCCCTGAGCGGCCTCAAGGGAGTCCAGCCTCCTCTTCCGTTTGGAGAGAGGACCCGGGATTGCTCTCCAGGCCATGCAGGAAAAGAAGGCCCTCAGCTCGCGAGGACGGGGGCGTCTCAGGGGTTTCCTCGAGCTGCGGCGCCCATGGGGGTTTTCTCCCGAGGCACGACGAGGATCTCAGGGAGCCTCTCGTGCGGCGCCAGGGAAGTCAGGTCTCCATGCGCGTGGCGAGGGGGAGCGCGTCCTGGCTCTCGAGTCACGGGAGGGGACTAGGGCCTCGAGACGCGTTGAAGAAGGACTCTCGAGGTCTTTGTCGGGGGGCGGCGGGAAACCCTCGTTTCCCTCGCCTTCTGCCGGGGACCTTAGGGAACTTGCCAGGGTGCCTCTGAGAGGCGAGGGATCCTGTGGGAGGTGGCGGGGCCCCTCGGGACTCCGCTGGGTCTGGCGCAACGGAAGAGGGCCTCACCTCGAGGGGAGGCAGGCACCTCAGGCTTCCTCTGCGTTTCAGACTCCGACCGCAGGGTCCCTGCAGAGTTGGGACAGGAGAGTCAGGCCTCGTCTTGTCTGAGGAAGGGAACCCCGCTGGCCTCTCGAGTTGCTCAGGGGGTCTCAGGCCCCTCGTCGAGCTGTGTGTGGAACCCGCGGGTCTTTGCGGACGATGCACGGGGGTGGCAGTGCCCCTTCGTGTTGTGCCTTCACCCACAGGGTTGCCTTCGAAGAGGGGTCCGGGCCTCGGGTCCTTCTCAAGGGCGGACCGGGGAATCGGGGGCGTTCGGCCTGTGGCCCCACCCACGTGGCTCGTCTCGAATTTCCTCGTGAAACCGGCCTCATCCTGAGGTGCGCCGGGAAGGCCGGGAACCCCTTCCAGACCACGCAGGGGAATCGCCTCTCCTGTCGCGATCAGGAGGGGAGAAGGGGCTCAGAGGAAGCGGTGCCGGGACCCTCGGTGTTCCCCTCGGGGGGAACCCGGCGTGTCGGGGGACTTTTGGGGGTCGCAGGAAGGCTGTCAGGGACCGTCTCGCCCTTCAGGGCGGAACAGGGGACTTCCCTTGAGACGCCGTCGCGGGCAAGGGCCTCATCTTGCCAAGCGGTGGGAACCACGTGGTTTTTCTCGAGTTGCGGCGGCATTCTCGAGTTACGACGGGGATCTCAGCCTTCCCCTTGGGTTGGCCCTGGGAAGCCCAATCTTCCCCTCGGGTTGCGAGGGAAAGCTGGGGGTGGCGCTCGAGTCACTGCAGGGCCGAAGAGACCTCACCTAGGCGTGTGTCCGGGACCTAATTTTCCTCTCCAGGGAAGGCAGGGATCTCGGGGTTGCATTCCAGGCTCCCCCGGGGGAGTCAGGCCTCGTCTCGAGGGGAAGCCAAGGACTCCGCTCTCCTCTCGAGTCGCGACGCGGGTCTCTTGGAGCCCCCTGAGCGGCCTCAAGGGAGTCCAGCCTCCTCTTCCGTTTGGAGAGAGGACCCGGGATTGCTCTCCAGGCCATGCAGGAAAAGAAGGCCCTCAGCTCGCGAGGACGGGGGCGTCTCAGGGGTTTCCTCGAGCTGCGGCGCCCGTGGGGGTTTCTCCCGAGGCACGACGAGGATCTCAGGAGCCTCTCGTGCGGCGCCAGGGAAGTCAGGTCTCCATGCGCGTGGCGAGGGGGAGCGCGTCCTGGCTCTCGAGTCACGGGAGGGGACTAGGGCCTCGAGACGCGTTGAAGAAGGACTCTCGAGGTCTTTGTCGGGGGCGGCGGGAAACCCTCGTTTCCCTCGCCTTCTGCCGGGGACCTTAGGGAACTTCCCAGGGTGCCTCTGAGAGGCGAGGGATCCTGTGGAGGTGGCGGGGCCCCTCGGGACTCCGCTGGGTCTGGCGCAACGGAAGAGGGCCTCACCTCGAGGGGAGGCAGGCACCTCAGGCTTCCTCTGCGTTTCGGACTCCGACCGCAGGGTCCCTGCAGAGTTGGGACAGGAGAGTCAGGCCTCGTCTTGTCTGAGGAAGGGAACCCCGCTGGCCTCTCGAGTTGCTCAGGGGGTCTCAGGCCCCTCGTCGAGCTGTGTGTGGAACCCGCGGGTCTTTGCGGACGATGCACGGGGGTGGCAGTGCCCCTTCGTGTTTGTGCCTTCACCCACAGGGTTGCCTTCGAGAGGGGTCCGGGCCTCGGGTCCTTCTCAAGGGCGGACCGGGAATCGGGGGCGTTCGGCCTGTGGCCCCACCCACGTGGCTCGTCTCGAATTTCCTCGTGAGACCGGCCTCATCCTGAGGTGCGCCGGGAAGGCCGGGAACCCCTTCCAGACCACGCAGGGGAATCGCCTCTCCTGTCGCGATCAGGAGGGGAGAAGGGGCTCAGAGGAAGCGGTGCCGGGACCCTCGGTGTTCCCCTCGGGGGAACCCGGCGTGTCGGGGGGCTTTTGGGGGTCGCAGGAAGGCTGTCAGGGACCGTCTCGCCTTCAGGGCGGAACAGGGGACTTCCCTTGAGACGCCGTCGCGGGCAAGGGCCTCATCTTGCCAAGCGGTGGGAACCACGTGGTTTTTCTCGAGTTGCGGCGGCATTCTCGAGTTACGACGGGGATCTCAGCCTTCCCCTTGGGTTGGCCCTGGGAAGCCCAATCTTCCCTCGGGTTGCGAGGGAAAGCTGGGGGTGGCGCTCGAGTCACTGCAGGGCCGAAGAGACCTCACCTAGGCGTGTGTCCGGGACCTAATTTTCCTCTCCAGGGAAGGCAGGGATCTCGGGGTTGCATTCCAGGCTCCCCCGGGGAGTCAGGCCTCGTCTCGAGGGGAAGCCAAGGACTCCGCTCTCCTCTCGAGTCTCGACGCGGGTCTCTTGGAGCCCCCTGAGCGGCCTCAAGGGAGTCCAGCCTCCTCTTCCGTTTGGAGAGAGGACCCGGGATTGCTCTCCAGGCCATGCAGGAAAAGAAGGCCCTCAGCTCGCGAGGACGGGGGCGTCTCAGGGGTTTCCTCGAGCTGCGGCGCCCGTGGGGGTTTTCTCCCGAGGCACGACGAGGATCTCAGGGAGCCTCTCGTGCGGCGCCAGGGAAGTCAGGTCTCCATGC